>NW_028113921.1:0-63790 GCF_964289735.1 Phaethon aethereus | reverse complement strand
AATAATAAGTCTGGTGCAGCAGTAGAAAATGGCACTCACCCTGGGAGCAATTTGTTGAGGTTTACTTTATTTTCATTTAAATGAATAATTAGTCCCAGGGAGGTGCCATTTTCTACTGCTGCTAAATCATGTTTTTAATTTATGGTTTTGTTTGAGGTAGATGACAAAGACAAAAGACAGACACCAAAAAAAAAAATCCCCTAAATCAATGACAAGACACCAAACCAAGTGAATTCAAAGACAAGATGACAGAAACCAAAAAAGCCCAAAGACAAAACTATAAAACAAAAGATAAGAGACACACACAAAAACAAGCCTGAGAAAGACCAACAAAAAAGATGCAAGGGCAACAAAGACACAGACAAAAGCCAGAGACAGACAAAAAAACAAATCAAGGACAGAACACAGGAGAGCAAATTAATCTTTATTGATTGGACAGGGGATCTAAGAAGTACTCTTTCAACTATCGTTAGGAGCTCTCACAGCAGTAAGGTGATTTTATACACTGCTGTTAACATTCCACCGTTACTGCTTAAGCTTGACATTCTCCTCAGATGTAATTCCATCCCGCTATTGTCTAACAGTGCTGTTTTCTTTGGACACCAGTTATGCTCAAGTAGTCATCTACATTTCTTTAAAACTATGCAAATTTGCAAAAATCTACTTTACACAGCTGCTGAAAATCTACTTTACAGAGCTAGTAATGCACATGCTTCCTTTTAACATACCACTATCTAGAGGTACGCGTAGCAGTTGACAACTCTCCCAGAGCTGCAGGAAATTCTTTCGCTCAAAGAATCATCTACAAACTTCATTTCCATTACTTTGGGAGTCCCAATTGAGAGCTGCCTATGCTTGCACAAATTTTCCTTTTTTTTTTTCCCCCGGCACCTCCATTTACCTGTGTGCGTGACAGACGCTCGCTTAGCTTTGTACTGTTGTTTCCTTTTTCTGTTACCACACTGATTTTGATTGGGATACTTTACTGCCTAGAGTTGTTCTGTTAATATTTTTTTAATGTTTCCATTGACCCATGACTAACTCCAAGTAAGCCTTTAACAGCATTATTTACACCTCACCTCAAAAATTTACTTGGACTACCAAGATTAAAAATACTTTCTTCCTCACCATAAGGGGAGCAATTACTTGAACATTTAGTCAGTTTCCACTCGTGCTTCTTATACACACACACGCACCCCCCCTCTAAAAACTCATCCTTACATTAATAGCAGTTGCAACGCTTTAGTGCCTGTGATTCTTCATGTGGCGGCTTGCATGATTCTCATTCCCATTAGGTACTCTGTCTGTTGCTTCACAGACATCCGTTTTCATCTGAGGCGACGTCACCGCAATCGGTATTCCCAGGCAGAGCGCGAGACCGTTCCGCTCGTCCCGATGGGCCCTGCTAAAACAACAATTGACAAACAACATTACATCACAAACCACAACACCCATCAAAAGAATTTACAATGCTACTAATACAAAATACAGTTAGGCCTCCCTGCTTCACAATCCGGTCCTTTTCAATAATGGCTGATGACCCCCCCGCACCCTGCGACCGCAACCGGCAGTTTAACAACATACTGTCCTGCAATGATGGGCACCAACCACGTTCCAGAGGAACGTTCCCCAGGAACGGCATTCCCAGAGGGCCTTGAAAAAAGTCACCCTGCCTGCAAAAACCTCAGCCTGAACCCCCCAAGAATTACCTCAGCTGGGATTCTAGTTTGCTTATTCTCTACATGTCTAAAAATATCTCTTCCACTTACAAGCTGCAAGGACAAATTAAAAAACATATACAAACAGAAATCATACACTTAAAACACATGCAAAACACCACTCATATGGCTACCACACAAACCACCCCTGACTCTCGGCTCGTCTGTTCCACCACCTGCCTGCCACAATGAGCCGTGGCCCACGTCTACGGGGCTCCTCGGGAACGCCGCTCCCGGGAGCCTCAAAAACCGATCGCCCTGCCTGCAAAAACCCCGGCCCGAGCACGACCTGCATCCAAACGTTGGCGATGAACGTCACCTCGCAGAGCGGCCGGGACCGAGGAAAAAAAAAACCCAGCCGGGGGAAAAAAAAAAAATCCCCCGGCTGGGGTTTTTTTTTTTTTAAATAAAAAATTGATCTCCTGTCTGTATTACATATAACCTAAAACAAAAAAGCCACGCATACCAGATTAGACCCACCACCCACCTCCCCACCTCCAACGTATCCATTTCACCACCCACCAGCCACAATGGCAGATCACCCCATATCTAGGGGGTCCACCCCAATCATGCCGGGAACTGCCTCACCACATGCCTCTAGACATCACCGCTCCACATGTTTCTATAGCATCAGCCTTTGTAACCGGAAGCCGAGAAAGACGCTTCCCTAGGTGGGCCCCTGCTGCTCTTCTTCCCTTTTAATTGTCCGCTCCGGCACAATCGGCTCGAGAATACGCTCCGGGGACTCGCGTCACCCCGTGCCTCCTGCAAAATGCTACGTGAAGGACTCTACGGCCCGCTTGCCGATAGCTTCCGGCTGCCCCCAGAAGCGGGCCATACAGCCTCCACCCAAACGGGCCATGCTAATTGACACATTAACCTCCTGTGCTTTGACTATTCCATCCTGACAAGAGTTACTACACAGAGGCAATGCAGCTCCACCTCAAATACACATATACATGCTCCACAAACGTTACCTAAAGATGCTAGAATACCACACAGGGGAGACTTAATGCCAAGCCGACAGACAGAGCCTGACGGTAAGCGCAATGGTGCCGAGGATGCTCGGCACAAACTCTGCCGTGGCTCTGCCGTGCGAGAATGCCGTACTCTGGAGACCCAAGACGACCCCACCGCTAGGAATAAACCCCTGGAAAACCTCTCAAAAGTCAGACGTGAGAGCTGATGGCAAAGCCCGAGCAACAGCCACAAGACACTGACCAAAAGCACCTACTATGCTAAACTACACCGACACCATCATGATTCTACATCACACCACAAAAAAGATGCGCTCAATTGGTGCTATACCGATGACTCGAGCCCGTGTAGGAGTGACTGATGGCTACCGCAATCACATTAGGATGCGAGTATGCCTGAGGCACGTTGGATGCAAGTGCCAAAACAAACACCGAGATGTTTGATAAGGTACACTTATGAACACACGCTAGACATTTCACACAACCCTTCCCACTCATCCCAGAGCTGTTTTGCCAGCACATGCATCGTGATGCGTATTGCTGCCTCCGCCCACACGAGACCGATCGCCCGCAAGCTACCCTCCCGTTACGCCGACGTTTAGACGCGCTCGGTCTCCACGACCTGCGGATTTTTGCTGCGCCGCGTTGCTTTCGTGGTGCCTCTGGTCACGGTCCGTTGTCAATGGCCATCCTCGGTAGCGGACGTGTCACTAAATGCAAGATGCCGTTAATCGCTTCGCGCCGCTCTGCCATTCGCAAACACAAAATACAAAGCTGTTGAACGCACGCTTTGTCTGTGAGAGAACGATGCTCCGCAGCTCTGCTCATCTGCTCCTCTCCGATTCCAAAGATAACGCTTCACAGTCAGAGACCTCTGTGGCACCTGAAAATCCAGAGCTGCGCAATGCTAGATCTGCCCTAAAGCGACCGACCGCTCTGATGCCTGTCACACGCTGCTCCTCGGACCTCGATTCCTCAACCGTTTCCACAGGCTTGCTACAAGGCGCCTGCAAAAAAACCTCAGGAAAACCATTGCCAATTTAGAGACTTTGCCCATGCTACCTCACGAACTGACTGTTCTGCTCAACTCCCACCCGCATGCGCAGAGACCTCAACATCACTTAAACCCTCTATGCTGGCTCTGCAATGCCATACGATACCAACATAAAGTCAGCCGTACAATGCGCGTGCAAATACAATGCTGTACGATGCAACATGCTCATAGATTGCAGTCAAGGCAAAATGCAATACAGAGCACTACAATGGAAGACCAAACACAACACGGGGCCGAGAGTCTCTCAAAGGACAGTCAATATACATGTGGAACGATATAATACTAGTGCGACACGGAGCCGTATGACACGAGACGGTCTTGAGCGGCGCTCAATATGAGTGCGGAGGGATATGGTAAAACACCCGTACGGAGCCGAACGATGCATTACAAAATTCAACTACATAGCAAGTTATGACGCAAGGCCATACAAGTTCAAGTGTGGCACGATACGATGCAGAACGTGATGCAGGGCCGTACGATGCGAGAGAGACTCGAGCGGTCGGTCGAAATTAGTGCGAAGCCATAGCGTACGAGCCAAACGACGCGTTACAAAATTCAGACGGGGAGCGACAGAATACAAATGGCGATGCGAGGCCATACGAATTCGAATACAGAGCGCGCAATACAAAAAAGTTACGCCGGGCCGGGCGACGCAACGGTGTCTCAAACGGCGGTCGATACGAGCACGGAGGGTTACGACATGATACGAGACCAAACACGCAGCAATATGACACAAAAAAAGCACAAAGCGAGGCGGTCTCAGACGGTAGCCAAAACCTATGCAGAGTGCGGGAACACAACACAAAACTGGAATATTTGATGTATGCAATGCCAGGCTTTAAGACCTACACCCGTAAGGGTGCAGGGATGAAATGCTGCAGGGGCTCTCCATGGAAACAGAACTCAGAGCAGAGCTGTCATCGCAACCCAGATCGCCTCCACAAAGGCGACCCTCCAGAAACTTCTGTGATGCAAAATGCGCTTTAAGCTCTGATCACAAGACGAGAAGTGCTCAATGGGCTCTACGCCAAAGCAGCGAGGCATTAGAGAACCCTCAGACACCTACTGAGGTGGGTGCCAAATGCCGAGAGCCCGTGGGGCGGTAGAGACCCCTGGAAAGCACCATACAGGAGACTGAATACAGACAACACAAGTGATGCTAGGACACAGACATAGGCCAGAAAGTTCATATCCTGCGGGTTGGAACCCAGGCCCTCTATCCAACCCCAGACATAACAGAGCCTAAATAGCCCTCTCCACAACAGTCGTTAAACCACCCTCCCGGCCCCACACCATCCACTGCTTTTGCCACTTACCCTTCGGAGGGCAGGGTCCAGAATCCATGCTCTGCAGCAGTGCTTCTTGTAACTAGTTCCTCTTAATCACCTGCAAGACAGAGCACCGCTAGTCACTGACAGGCCGGCTAGCATTGACTGCCACGATGACACACTCCTCAGGAGTGCCACACTGCTCTCCCCACACACCCCCCACACCCCCCCCCCCCAAAAAATCAGATATTGCAGCTGGCATATCCTACAGAAGCGAGAGAACCCAGGAGATAAAACACTCGTCCTGCTCTGGAGCCATAACCTGCTCTGCAGTTCCTGCCCTGATGCTCCTCTCTCCTCTGCTGACTCAACTTAAAACCTCAGCTGTTTGAGGAAAGCCCTCACAGTGCCCGTAAAGACCAAAGACAAACACTCAACCGAGTAGTCACGTGATCCCCAGCGATTCGAGCCCAACCAGACCGCATAATGAGCCACTTACCTTTTCTCAGACTACTGATTGCTGTGTGTCTTCACCGCTCCAAAACACAGAGAAAAAAGCACAGCGCCAAGATACTACCCAAGTCCTCAGCCCGCTCGTGGCACTTCCTCTCTCCCGCTCCTTCACCTAGGCTGCTCAGAGCCAGACTCTTCAGTCTGCCGTGCTGAGGCCTGGCCGCCGCCTGCAAAACACCAACAGGGTAATGATTCTAGCTATGTGTGTATTATGACACATCAGTAAATTGCTGATTTAGCACACTGGTCATGTCTCACCTTGCCAAAGACCGCTCCGGTGCGGATATCCCACCTCACACTGATTCTGACCTACGAGACACCAAATAAGCTAGTCAAGATCCACTAACAGTCACGCCAGTTCTCAAACATCGGATGCCAGCCTGCCTTTATCTGGCACTCTGCTCACCTCTTCCATCGCCCTTTGGCACGTGGCTCATTGCTCCGCATCTAAAAAACCCAAACAAACCGCATAAAGCGATTCGCCTGGATGCTGACCGACAGCTTGACGAGACAAAAGGTTTGTCTTCTTTCTGTATATGCCTTCTAGATACATGTAAAAAACAAAACCAAAGCCCAGGTATTGAGCCCCACATATACAAGCTAGGGCACATGCAAGCTTTGACCCGCTTGACCGCCACAGAAACTGCTGCTCCCAGAAGGCCAGAGTCCAAGCTCTGGCACCTGGAAAACATGATGAAAATAACTCTGTGCCAGCTATCTACAGCTACTTGTCCAGAGATGGACCATACGGTGCTTTCCAGAACTATCGCGGCAGGTCAACATAATACCACACCACTGTAAAGCTATGCTACCCACATCTTTAGTGTTTCTACACCCCTGGGCAGGGCAGCTCCAACCACACGGCAATGCCGTGCATGGACACCACAAACATGACGGAGACACAAGAAGATGGCAAGCGACAAGGATGACTCCCATACAGACAATGATGCCGGCAGAGAAACCCTGTGACCCCACAAAGGTGCGGATGCTTTAGAGCAGCCCCAGGAAAGAGGGGCGATGGCTGTGGCCCGAGAGAGAAAGCTCACGTCAAAACCAGAACAAAGGATGCATGAGAAGCTGGGCTTTAAGACCCAAGACTGTTAAGGACATGGGGATGAAAGCCCAAAAGACAACTCCGTACAGACAGAGCTCTCAACAGTGGAGCTGCAGGCACCACCTAGCCCAACGCTGCAAGAGATGACCATTCAAACATCTATGATGTGGTGCGTGCCAGACAAATGCAAGCTCTACGCTATACTTGCAAGACAAGAGGGGATTGATGGGGGCTCTGCTCAAACCTTTCAAGAAGGATACCAACATGCCTGCTGATGACAAGAAGCTCTCGGCAAGAATCACAATTCCGGGACCAGAAGCAGTGTCGGGCAAGATAACCTACAGGCCTGCAGCAGCGATGCGAGGAGGCTCTACGGCAACCCCAGAAGGAGTGGAATGTAATGGCCTGTCACAAGAAGTTTCTGTCAGAACCGAGATGACCGATGCCCAAGAAGCCTGCCTTCAAGACCTAAGAGCATCAGGATGCGGGGAAGAAGTCCCAGTCTGTGCAAGGGGATGCCTAGAGAGCAGAGCTGCTCACCCGGCCCAGAAGGCTGCCGCAAAGGAGGACCCAGCGGAAACTTTGGAGATGAAGGACCGACGCATGCTTTAAGCTTGTTATGCAAGAAAAGCGGCACCCGGTTGGCCCGATGCTGATGAATATGGGCGTTCAAGATGCTAGCGACAGTGCCCGAGATGCATGCTGTGCCCCTTGAGCGCACACAAGTATGAGGACATCAAGACCTGAGGGTGGTCTAAGAAACACAAGACAGACTACACAACAGATACAGGCTGGAACTGCCCTGCCTGGCACACGCTACTGGACTGCTGAAGAGTAACTCTGCTCCCTTTGCCTGTCCAAAAAGGGGACTGACTCTTCCTGGACAGCCCTCTCCACTACACTAGCTTTAAAACCCCTCCCTGCAGTTCCCAACCTTGTCCCCTCAACTTAGCTTTCAGAGGGCTGAATCCATCCTCAGTGGAAAAAAAAAAAAAATGCATCGGCTAACCACAGTGTTGCTACAGTCACCAGGTTCCTCTTCATTATCTGCAATTAAAAAAAAAAACCCACCCCAAGTAGTGGAGGCAGTAAGCATCACATCAGCATATGGCAAGCTCTTCCACAAAACCCCTCTCGAGATGTGCCGTAATGTTCTGCGTACCTGCTTATTCCAGAGCCAGACGCTACGGCCATCATCGCTGTGGTACCTAAGATAACAATAAACAGTCACTGTTAATGATTGTGAGAAATCACCGGCCCCATGTTCCTCCTTGCTACTACTCCAGCTGACCTCAAATGCTCATCCAATACCAAAAGGCAGCCCGCATGGCACCTGCAAAACCAAAAAAGGTTAATGCTTAACCAGGTTGCCCATGTAATGTTGTGCTATAAGGCACCAAGCCCAACAACAACTGGCTCACGTTCTCAGACCACTGTCAGCTTCGCCCCTCACCGCCGCCGCCAAGGCTGTGTCCAGCACCTGCACAAAAACAAAGCAGAAAGCACATGCTGAAATACTGCCCCAAAGCCACAGCCCACCTACAGCGGTTCCTGTCTCCTGCTGCTTTACCTTGACTGACCTGCCTCTGCCGTTCGCAGGTTACCACAGTGAGACTTCAGTACCACCTGTGGAACACAAAAAAAAGGGGATGCTTATACCTTGACTAACACCACACCTGAACAACAACTCCTACTTCAGCGCAACCGGTCACTGCTCACCTTGCCCAAGTCACCTCTGGTGCCAATATCCTGCTTTGCTCGTTATATCATACCTTCAAAATGAAATAAAGACAAACCGTTATGCAGTCACATAGCCACCAGTCACATCTTCCCTCTGATACCACGTGCTGACCCACCTTCACACGGCACTCCCCTCATCACCTCCGCTGCTCTCTGGTGCACATCTTGTCCCTCTGCCTCTGAAAACAAATTAAACAAGTCACTGGGATGCAGAGCTATAGCTTAACAATTCCAGACATCTTGCTTCCAGTTAGGAATGCCATCTGGAGTCCAACTACAGTTGGCCATTTAAGAAAATTAGACCAAATATTAAGGCTTGTATGTGTGGGGTTTAACACTTTTGACATTCAGTTTGCTTCACCGCTATTGAACAGCCCCTCCCAGATGCCCGTGACCATCTTTGTAAAACACTATTGAAACAACTGTCCACTCAGCCTGCCAACGGCTACTCAATCCAGGATGACTGGACAACCTTTGCCTAAACAGTCGAGGCATAGTGACATACTAGCCATAGGCTCTTACTGCTATTGCACCTACCCCTGACTCTACACCCCAGGCAGAGCAGCTCCTTGCCAAACACACACACACACCACAGAACACCACACAGGGCGCAACTCAAAGACGAGACAACTCTCAGCAAGAATCACGATTCCTGGACCAGAGGCAGTGTCAGGCAAGACGACCTACAGGCCTGCAGCGGTGATGTGAGGAGGCTCTACGGCAACCCCAGAAAGAGTGGAATGTAATGGCCTGTCACAAGAAGTTTGTCAGAACTGAGATGACCTACAGGCCTGCAGCAGCGATGCGAGGAGGCTCTACGGCAACCCCGGAAGGAGTGGAATGTAATGGCCTGTCACAAGAAGTTTCTGTCAGAACCGAGATGACCGATGCCCAAGAAGCCTGCCTTCAAGACCTAAGAGCATCAGGATGCGGGGAAGAAGTCCCAGTCTGTGCAAAGGGATGCCTAGAGAGCAGAGCTGCTCACCCGGCCCGGAAGGCTGCCGCAAAGGAGGACCCAGCAGAAACTTTGGAGATGAAGGACCGACGCATACTTTAAGCTTGTTACGCAAGAAAAGCGGCACCCGGTTGGCACGATGCTGATGAATATGGGCGTTCAAGACGCTAGCAACAGTGGCCAAGATGCATGCCAAGTACCTTGAGCGCAGAGAGATATGAGGACATCAAGACCTCAGGGTGGTCTAAGAAACACAGGAGAGACTACACAACACCACACTCAGGCTGGAACTGCCCTGCCTGGCACACACTACTGAACTGCTGAAGAGTAACCAACTTGCTTTGCCTGCCCAAAGGGGACTGACTCTCCCTGGACAGCCCTCTTCCCTACACCAAACTTTAAAACCCCTCCCTGCAGTTCCCAACCTTGTCCCCTCCACCTAGCCACTCCCCAGCCCTGGCCCCTCAACTTAGCTTTCAGAGGGCTGAATCCATCCTCAGTGGAAAAAAACCCACACACATCACGTAACTGATGTTGCTGCAGTTACCTAGTTCCTCTTCATCATCTGCAATTAAAAAAAAAAACCAAACACACCCCAAGTAGCGGAGGCAGTAAGCATCACATAAGCAAATGTGAAGCTCTTCCGCAAAACCCCTTTCTTGAGAAGTGTTGTAATGTTCTGCATACCTGCTTATTCCAGCTCCATCATCACTGTGGTACCTAAGAGAACAATAAACAAAGTCACTGTTACGGTTGTGAGAAGTTGCCAGCCACATGGATCCTCCTTGCTACTACCCCAGCTCACCTCAAATACTCATCCAATACTAAAGGTGGATCACACAGCACCTGCAAAACCAAAAGGTAAATCCTTAACCAGGTTACTATATAATACTGTGCTATTAGACACCAACCCCAACAACTGGCTCACCTTCTCAGACCACTGTCAGTAGGTGGCTTTGCCCCCGTGCTGAAGCTGCATGCAGCACATGCATAAAAACAAAGCAGAAGGCACATGCTGAAATACTGCTCCAAAACCACAGTCCGCCTGCAGTAGTTCCTTCCCCCGCTGCTTAACCTTGACCTACCTGCCACTGTGGTTTACATGTTGCCACACTGAGCCTTCCGTACCACCTGTAAACATCCTTTTTTTTGTGTTTTACATCTGCACCAACAATAAGATACCTGAAAAATAACTGCTATTTCAGCCCATCTAGACATTACTTACCTTGCCCAAGTCACCTCCAGTGCAGATATCCCGCTTTGCTCATTGGTTTACACCTTCAAAATGAGAAAGCCACAAACCATTGTGCATTCATGTAGCCACTGGTCCCATCTTCCCTCTGACATGTGCTGTCCCACTTTCACATGGTGCTCCGCTCACCTCCTCCATTGCTCTTTGGTGCGCATTCTGTCCCTCTGCCTCTGAAAAGAAATTATTAAACAAGTCACCAGGATGCAGAGCTATAGCTTAACAATTCCAGACATCTTGCTTCCATTTAGGAATACCATCTGGTGTCCAAATACACACTGCCTTTAAAAAAAATTAGACCAAATATTAAGGCTTGTATGTGTGGGGCTTAACACCTTTGAGATTCAATCTGCTTCACCACCGTTGAACAGCTCCTCCAGAAAGCTCCAATCACCTCCATAAAACACTATTGAAACAACTGTCCACTCAGCCTGCCTATGGCTACTCCATCCAGGGTGACTGGACAACCTTTGCACAAACAGACAAGGCATATTGACATACTAACCATAGACTCTTATTGCTATTGCACCTAGCCCTGACCCGATGCCCCAGGCAGAGCAGCTCCTTGCCAAACACACACACACCCCACAGAACACCACACACGGCGCAACTCAAAGACTAGAGACAACCTTCGGCAAGAATCAGAATTCCTGGACCAGCAGCACTGTTGGGCAAGATGACCTACAGGCCTGCAGCGGTGATGCGAGGAGGCTCTACGGCAACCCTAGAAAGAGTTGAGTGTAATGGCCTGTCACAAGAAGTTCCTGTCAGAACTGAGATGACCGATGCCCAAGAAGCCTGCCTTCAAGACCCAAGAGCATCAAGATGCGGGGAAGAAGTCCCAGTCTGTGCAAAGGGATGGCTAGAGAGCAGAGCCGCTCACCCGGCCTGGAAGGCTGCCGCAAAGGAGGACCCAGTGGAAACTTGGAGGCACGGGACCGACGCACACTTTAAGCTCGTTACACGAGAAAAGCGGCACCCGGTTTGGCACGATGCTGATGAATGTGAGACACCTAATGATGGTGCTCGACATGCCTGCTGTGCCCCTCGAGCACAGAGAGATATGAGGACATCAAGACCTGAGGGTGGTTTAAGACACACAAGACAGACTACACAAAAACAGACACAGGCTGGAACTGCTCTGCCTGGCACACGCTACTGGACTGCTGAAGCGTAACCCGCTTGCTTTGCCTGCCCAAACAGGACTGACTCTTCCCGGACAGCCCTTTCCCCTACGCTAGCTTTAACACCCCTCCCAGCAGTTCCCAGACTTGTCCCCCGCTCCCAGCCCCTCCCCAGCTCTGGTCCCTCAACTTAGCTTTCAGAGGGCCAGGCATCTGAATCCATCCTCAACAAAAAAATAACCCACATGTGCTATCCATGACATTGCTGCAGTCATGAGGTTCCTATTCATCTGCAATATAAAAAACACAAGTAATGGAAGCAGTAAGCATCACATCAGCAAATGCCAAGCTCTTACACAAAACCCCTCTTTTGGGAGGCACTGTGATATTCTGTGTACCTGCTCATTCCAGAGCCAGATGCTATGGCTATCATCTCCACAGTATCCAAGACGGCGAGAAACAAAGTCAGTTACGCTTGTGAGAAGTCATCAGCCCCATGATCCTCCTTGCTGCTACCCCAGCTCACCTCAAATGCTCATCCGTTAGCAAAGGTGGCCCACACGGCACCTGCAAAACCAAAAAAAAAAAGGTTAATGCTTAACCAGGTTGCCATGTAATATTGTGCTATAAGGCACCAAGCCCAACAATTGGCTCACCTTCTCAGACCACTATCAGCAGGTGGATTTGCCCCCCACCCTCACCGCCAAGGCTGCATCCAGCACCTGCACAAAAACAAAGCAGAAGGCACATGCTGAAATACTGCCCCAAAAACCACAGTCCGCCTACAGCGGTTCCTCTCTCCTGCTGCTTTACCTTAACTGACCTGCCTCTGCCGTTCACAGGTTACCACAGTGAGACTTCAGTACCACCTGTGAAACACAGAGGGATGCTTATGCATTGACTAATGATAACACACCTAGAAAAACAACTCCTACTTCAGCCCAACCGGTCGCTGCTCACCTTGCCCAAGTCACTTCTGGTGCCAATATCCTGCTTTGCTCGTTATATCATACCTTCAAAATGAAATAGAGACAAGCCATTATGCAGTCACATAGGCACCAGTCACATCTTCCCTCTGATACCACATGCTGACCCACCTTCACACGACACTCCCCTCATCACCTCCACTGCTCTCTGGTGCACATCTTGTCCCTCTGCCTCTGAAAACAAATTATTAAACAAGTCACTTGGATGCAGAGATAAAGCTTAAGAGTTCCAGACATCTTGCTTCCAGTTAGGAATGCCATCTACAGTCCAACTACAGACTGTCTTTTAAGAAAACTTTTAGACCGAATATTAAGGCTTGTATGTGTGGGGTTTAGCACCTTTGAGATTCATCAGTTTGCTTCACCGCTATTGAACAGCCCCTCCCAGATGCCTGTGACCATCTTTGTAAAACACTGTTGAAACAACTGTCCACTCAGCCTGCCAACGGCTACTTGATCCAGGGTGACTGGACAACCTTTGCCTAAATAGTCGAGGCATAGTGACATACTAGCCATAAGCTCTTACTGCTATTGCACCTACCCCTGACTCTACACCCCAGGCAGAGCAGCTCCATGCCAAACACAAACACACACGGTACAGACCAACACAACACAGAACACCACAAATGGCACAACTCAAAGACGAAGACAACCGTCAGCACGAATCACGATTCCTGGACCCGCGACGCTGCCGGGCAAGAAGGCTGAGGAAGCTCTACGGCAACCCCAGAGAGAGTCGAACGTAACGGGCCGCCACAAGAAGTTCCTCTCAAGACTGAGATGACTGACGTGCAAGAAGCCTGCCTTCGAGACCTAGCAGCATCAGGATGCGGGGAAGAAGTCCCAGTCTGTGCAAAGGGATGCCTAGAGAGCAGAGCTGCTCACCTGGCCTGGAAGGCTGCCGCAAAAGAGGTTCGAGCCGAGATGAAGGACCGACGCATGCTTTACGCTTGTTATGCGCAAAAAGCAGCAACCAGTTGGCACGATGATGATGAGTACAGCCGTTCGAGACCCTAGCGATGGCGCCCGAGATGCATGCCGTGCCCCTTGAGCACACACAAGTATGAGAACATCAAGACCTGAGGGTGGTCTAAGACACACAAGACAGACTACACAACACCACACACGGGCTGCAACTGCTCTGCCTGGCACACGCTACTGGACTGCTGAAGAGTAACCCTGCTCCCTTTGCCTGTCCAAGAAGGGGACTGACTCTCCCTGGACAGCCCTTTCCCCTACACTAACTTTAAAACCCCTCCCGGCAGTTCCCGACCTCGTCCCTTCCTCCAGCTGGCCTCTCCCCAGCCCTGATCCCTCAACTTAGCTTTCAGAGTGCAGAATCCATCAACAAAAATCCCAAAACACCAACATTGCTGCACTCACCAGGTTCCTCTATCATCTGCAATAAAAAACAAGTACTGGTGGCAGTAACCATCACATCAAGTGCCAAGCTCTTCCACAAAACACCTCTCGAGAAGCGCTGTGATGTTTCACTCACCTTCTCGTTCCAGAGCCGCACAGTACAGCCATCAACCCTGCGGTACCCAAGAGCAAAAAAATAAAGTTACCATTACCAGTCACTAGCCCCATGTTCCTCCTCGCTACTACCCCAACTCACCTCAAATACTCCTCCAATTCTAAGGGGCACACACAGCACCTGCAAAACCAAAAAGTTAAATGCTTCACCAGGTTGCCACATAGTATTTTGCTGTTGCATGCCAACACCACAGAAAACCGCCTCACCTTCTCAAACTGCTCATCGGCATATGGCTTCACCCCTCTGAGGCTGTGTGCAGCACCTGCACTAAAACAAAGCAAAAGGCACATGCTGAGATGCTGCCCAAAACTGTACTCTGCCCACAGCGAGTGCTGTCTCCTGCACCCTTACCTTGGCCGCTTGCACACCGGGCCTCCACCATTTTCAGCTGCCACAGGGAGACTTGCACAACACCTATAAAATACAAACAAGGGATGCTTATGCTTTCACCAAACATGACACGTGAAACAAATGTTATTTCAGGCCAACCGTCATTGCTCACCTTGCCTGAGTCACCTCTGGTGCCAATATCCTGCTTCGCTCCTTGCCTTGCATGTGCAAAATAAGAAAACCACAAACCTTAGTGGACCCACATAGGCACCGGTCACATCTTCCCTCTGACACCATATTCCAATCCACCTTCTCATGGTGCTCCGCCTGTCACCTCCACTGCTCTTTGGTGCAAATCTTTACTCTCTGACGACTCTGAAAACAAATTATTAAACAAGTCACCTGGATGCAGAGATAAAGCTTAAGAGTTCCAGAGGTCTTGCTTCCATTTAAGAATACCATCTAGAGTCCAACTACACACTGCCATTTAAAAAACAACCACCAAACTATAATCCCCGCACAAACAAGCCTGGACACCTTGGAGATACCATTTGCTTCACCACCACTGAACAGCCCCTCCCAGATGTCTGTGACCATCTTCCTAAAATAGCATTGAGGCAACTGTCCACTGAGCCTACTGACAGCTACGCGATACAGGGTGACTGGAAAACCTTTCCCTAAACAGTTGAGGCATAGTGACATACTAGCCATAAGCTCTTACTGCTATTGCACCTACCCCTGACTCCACACCCCAGGCAGAGCAGCTCCATGCCAAACACAAACACACACGGTACAGACCGACACAACACAGAACACCACAAATGGCACAACTCAAAGACAAGAGACAACCGTCAGCAAGAATCACAATTCCTGGACCTGCGACACTGCCGGGCAAGAAGGCTGAGGAAGCTCTACGGCAACCCCAGAGAGAGTCGAACGTAACGGGCCGCCACAAGAAGTTCCTCTCAAGACTGAGATGACTGACGTGCAAGAAGCCTGCCTTCGAGACCTAGCAGCATCAGGATGCGGGGAAGAAGTCCCAGTCTGTGCAAAGGGATGCCTAGAGAGCAGAGCTGTTCACCTGGCCTGGAAGGCTGCCGCAAAAGAGGTTCGAGCGGGAACTTCTGAGATGAAGGACCGACGCATGCTTTACGCTTGTTATGCACGAAAAGCGGCAACCAGTTGGCACGATGCTGATGAGTACGGCCGTTCGAGACCCTAGCGATGGCGCCCGAGATGCATGCCGTGCCCCTTGAGCACACACAAGTATGAGAACATCAAGACCTGAGGGTGGTCTAAGACACACAAGACAGACTACACACCACACACGGGCTGCAACTGCTCTGCCTGGCGCACGCTACTGTGCTGCTGAAGGGTAACCCGATCCCTGTGCCCGCCCAAAAAGGACTGACTCTTCCTGGACAGCCCTTTCCGCTTCGCTAACTTTAAAACCCCTCCAGGCAGTTCCCGACCTTGTCTCTTCCTGCAACCGGCCTCTCCCCAGACCTGATCCTTCAAACTTAGCTTTCAGAGCTTGTCTCCTTGCTCCACCTGCCCCTGTCACTTACAGGTTTCCACACTGAAGCTTGCGTACCACCTGTAAAACACAAACAAGGTCCGGTTATCCCTTCACCACCATTATAATACCTGAAAAATAACTGCTACTTCAGCCCACTAGCCATCGCTCACCTTGCCCGAGTCCACTCCAGTGCTGTCATCCTGCTTCGCTCATTGCTTCGCACCTTCAAGAAAAAAATAAACCAAAACTTATAAGCTAATCATACAGCTGACAGTCGCATCCTGCCTCTGACACCATATGCCAACTCACCTTCACAGAATCACAGAATCACTAGGTTGGAAAGGACCTTTAAGATCATCAAGTCCAACCATTAATCCAGAACCACCATGTCCCCTAAACCATGTCCTGAAACCTTATTACAGCTGGTCCTTCCACATCTGCAAAAACAACATTCAGCAAGTCACCCAGATGCTGACAAATAGCTTACCAAATCCAGAGGTCTTGTTTCCATTTAGGGATACCATCTAGATTCCTATAATAGTCTGCTGTTAAAAAAACCACCAACATTAAGCATATGCATACACACCTTAACACTTCCAGATTTAACCTATTCAAGTACAACTCAATGAGCCTCTCCCAGATAGTTCCAGTCATCCCCTCAGCATCCTTGCCTGCTACTGCAGGCTACTTTCTCCAAGGTAGACTGTACAGTCTCTAATTAAATGGTCTAGGCACATCAACATTAACTAGAGACTCTTCATGTTAGTCTTCCCCTCACTAACATTGCTCTGCCTCTGGGCAGAGCAGCTCCAACCCAGACACATGTGCAGACTGACACTGCACACAAGACAAATGACTTGACGCTGACACAAAAGACAACTCTCGGCAAGAATTATTACCCCCAGAGGGAGAGCACTTTTAAGTGAGAAGACCTACGGGGCCACAAAGAACAATCTTCGGTTGCCCCAGAAGTCAAACTCCACAGCCCGTGACAAAAAGATATGGCCTCAACAATGACGATAGACATGCGAGAAGTCTGGCTCTAAGACCTGAGACCAAAAGGGTGCAGAGAAGTAGTCCCAGAAAAGGGCTCCGTGAAAACAGACAGCTCAGCAGCAGATATGCTGATGCATCCTGGATCGCTGCCACGAGAGAAAACCATCCGCAGACTTCTCAGAGACGAGACACTCGAGACGGGTCTGTGCATTGAGCCTAATGCAAGAAAGGAAGCACTCACTTAGCATTCTGATGAGTCGAGGTGCACGAGACCATCGGTAGGCTACCCATGTGCCCACCTAGCACAAAAAAAAGGAACATCAAGAGCCAATTAACATGTGATACTGAGCACAGAAAACGGATGACGCAAACTACCTCCTTACCTACGAAACCCCTGAGGGAATTACAGTGGTGGTCAGCCAATGGAAAAACCACAGTGGTGTGACACGGTGACCCAAAGATCTAAAATGGACCCCTATCGACTACAGAAACCGGTGCTAAAAACAAAATACAGAAGAAAAAGAGAACATAACTGCCATGGCCAATACTGGCGAAAACCTCACTGGATGCTTAAGGAAAAAGCCAAAACTGGAATAACAAAAAAGCTCACGTGCCCAGAACTGTGGTAAAAGACAGACCCCTAGCTGGACATTGTTATGAGCACAAATAATAGACATCATCTTCTCCAAGAAATCCCACAGAAGGCGGTGACAAACCTACGCTGGAAATAAGTGCCTGGATAATGGCTCCCGGTAACGCTGACTGCACGGTGAATGGAGGGAAGCAAAAATTAAGTCAGGAAGGAAGTAAAAGGCACAGAGAAGCAAAGACCTCAGAGCGCCAGAGGACATATTTTCATATACCTAAATGCTTTCTGAGATGAGACTCATCCGGTCTCGGACATTCGGTCCTGCATATTGCAGCATGGACGCCCGGATGGTTTACGCCGTGTCTCTCGTGACTTTGTCATACTTCCTGTCAACTGTGGGGAGACTAAAACAGAACAGGCCTCACTGACACCCAAATCTAACTACAAAGCCAATCTGAGAAAGGCTGATGAGCCCTCCTCCCTTTCCCAACCGTTCCCCAGTCCTAAAACTTTAGGAATCCCTTCTCTTCTCTTGAACGGTCAGGGAAGGAACCCCGCTCCCTCCCAACAGCTCCTTTCATGTGTTTACATCCCCCAAACCCCCTTCATCAGATGCTCCGTGGAGACTGCTCTTCTGAGCTGTGCCCTACATTCTGCAGGCACCTCCTATCTCCTGTCTTCCCTCAAGCCCACAAAATAAGTGAAGTCTTGACACTGCTGCAAGCTGCCAAGGTTCTAGGGACAACACAGTCCTGCACTGGCAATTGGGAAAAGCAATGAGCTGTCCCATACCCTGAAAAACTCTATGCCATATATCCCCCCCCGCTTTCTTGAGAAACGCTAAAACTATATGTACAGATGCTTATGAGATGCTCATCTTAACCCCTGCTAAACACCCTCTCCATCAGACCTATTAAGAGAGATCATATGAGCAACTTCCACAGCATACAAACTGGTGAAGATGACAAGGTTCCATCTTTGACACAGTCAGGCATTCCAGGAAAATGCAATGCACCTAAGTTAAAAAAAAAAGTACAAAAAACAAACACGCTATTAAAGCACCTTGCTACACCTGAACACTCAATACAAAATTACTGACCTGAAGAAAATAAACATACAAAAAAACTATATAAAAGTGCACTTTCCACTATCTATGTGGCTTTACCGCAGCTGGTCCTGAAGCTCTTACATCAGCTACCTGTGCTTCTTTAAGTATCAAAACACATCTACACTAAATAGCTGAGCCAGCTCAGAAGCTGCAATGGCTTGCAGAAACAGCAAAGCACTAACCTGAAAGAAGCCCAGAGGCTGAATGAGCTCCCCGAGGCGAGGCTGTGGCTCATATACGCCGGGCCCTGCCCACCACGCTTCCCACAGTCCCCTGGGAGAGAGGAGGGGTGAACCGCCAGAAGGCATAAAGGCGGCCAGAGAAGCGGCAGCAAGTTTTCTTATCTGCCTTAAATTTACAGCATGTGAAGCACTAAACAGAGAAAGTGACCTTTCCTGCATATGACTGTACCTGCTCTTAGGATGGGAGCTACATCTATTGCATCAGCCATGTGACCGGGTAGGTAATTGAGCTTCATTTTTCTGGGGCATACATAGAAAAAGATATATGTTGTGCTCAGCTACATAAGAAAGTAGTTGGCTAAATACAATTACTATATTTTTATAAAAAGTCACATGCTTTAGTTTCCTATAAGAAACCCAAAAACCTATGGGGTTACGCTTCATTTCTTGAAGACCACGCACGCTACCTAACTTCTACCGGAACTATGTTCTGCGTAGGGCCAAATGACAAAGCACAACTAGATCCCATTCTAAGAATTCATTCCCAAACGTATCTCGGGTTACAAAGTAAATTATTTACTGTAAGTCACTGACAATTCAGAGTCGCCTTGACGGCCTCTGTGACTGACTCCCTTAACAAAAGTAGATGAGTCCCAAAGGACAGAAGTCACCAAAAACCCACAGAAATACAAGAAATGTCGCAGAAACTGTATAAAGCGGCCTAATTGACACCAAAGTAGCTAAGACAAAAATAAATTAGAAAATGCAACAAAAACGCCTCAGGAGATGCGGCAATAACCTTCATCTATATCGACACATCTGAGAAACAGAAGAGTAGATCTGAGCTGACGATAGACGTCGTCTGGGTACCAGGTACGACACAGAAACATACCGTAAGACAGAAAACAGACCGCTCTGGAGCACCAAGATGATGACAGAAAAGGTTCTGGTGGAACAAGAGGCAGCGTCACAGGGATCAGAGAGGTCTAAGGGGCCAGAGAGACCAAAAAAGTCTTGGGGATGCAATGAGCTCAAAAGGGAATTGAACAAAGTACAGATGTCCTCAAGGGACTGAATGGAGGCGCGTTGAGCGGATGAGAGGATGTAAAGACCGACCGGGAACGGATGCGGACGTGGGAAGGGTTCAGAGAGGAACCGAGGGGTGCAAAGCGACCTGCTGAGCTGAAACAGGTCTCAAAGGCATAGCGGTTGTCTCTCGAGAGCTTGGCAAGGGGAGCAGAGGGGTCCCGAGGGGGCCCAACAACCCAAAGAAGCCTCAGAGATAACAACGAGGAACTCTGAAGGGGATTTCGACAAAGTACGGATGTCATCAGGGGGCTGGAGGCCAAATGAAGGCATCCTAAACAGCAAAGATTAAGATAAGAGCACTCTGATGTGGAAAAAAAAACCAACCAACAAAACCCAGAGAGATCAAGGGTGCTACAAGAGTGCCATAGTATGAGAAAGGACTCTGAAGACACGGTTACAGAGAGTAGAGGAATTATGAGGGGGCAGGGTAAGAAAAGAAGGCTTGGAGACACTTTGAGTGAGGGCCTCGGTGTCTCAGGAGGGCACCTAGGCAAATTGTAGGCAACTGAGAGAGGCACCCTCAATGGCAGAGGAAAGGATAAAGGAGCGCTGTGTAGCCAACAAAGGTGGAAGGCTCTGACGGAACAAAAGACATGGAAAGAGAGATAACGTGCTACAAGGTGCTGTGGAGGGCAAGGAAGGTCTCGGGAGGCATCATGACTGGGAGAAAAAGCGTCCCGAGGGAGCCAGAGAGACAGAAGAAGGATTTGGGATGCAACGATTAAATCCAGAGGGGATCAGAAGTGAGTAAACCTGTCATCGGAAGGCCAGGGAACAAAGCGAGGCACTGCTAGAGGGACTCAGGACATCTTCTGAGGGAACAAGAGGGCTGCGAGGGCTGCTCCAAAGCTAAAGGTAACCTCAAAGGCATCTATAGGTGCTGTGATGCCACGAGACGGGTCTCAAATGGACCAGAGAGACCAAAGACGGCTCAGTGACATGAGGAGGAAGTCTGGAGGGGGTATGAATGGAGTGCAGGTGTCCTTGGGAGGCCAGGGAGCAAATAGAGGCGCCTCAGGTGGCAGAGAGGACGATAAGGCACAAACAAACTCAAGCATGGGTTTCTGAGGGAACGAGAGAGTACCGAAGTCCGCCCGAGAGCTCAAATGAAGCCGTAGCACACAAAGAAGGTCTCAGGAGGCCCAGTGACTCGGAGCGGGGGGATAGTGAAAGGCTTGGAGGGATAAGAGCGATCCAAAGGGAGGTAAAGCGCTACCCAAATTCTGTGAAGCACCAGAAAGATTTCAGGAGGCATCCTAGATGGCACAGAGAAGGAAAAGAATGTTTTTTTGGGGAACATCAAATAGATAGACAAAGACATAGAAAATTTTACAAGTGACAGGGTATGGGACACGCTAGAATGAATCAAAAAATGAAGCTGGTGACCAGATAAAAATAGACAAGGAAAGAAAATTTAAACGTGAGGGGGTATGGAACAGGTGGGAAACAATGAAAAAGAGGGGGAGACATCCTAATAAAAGCAGACATAGAAGAAACATTTTAAAAGTGATGGGTTACAGGAAACAGGAAAAAAAAAATAGGGACAGGAAGCGAGATAAAAGTACACCGAGAAACAAAATTTCAAAACTAAAATAATTAAGAGTAAAAAATTGGAAAAGGAGGGACAGTGAACTACATAAAAGTAGACGTAAAAGCAAATTTTAAAAGCGATGCCCTTAGGAAAAAATAAGGAAAAATAATTAATAAATAATGATGGCAAACGAGATGAAAGTAGAAAATTTTAAAGGCCAAAGGATCGAGAGGAAAGAACTAAAAAATAGCGGCAGCAACCTAAGTGCAGACAAAGGCAGAAATACGGAAAAGCGATGGCGCTAAGGAAAAATACAAAAAATAATTAAAAAATAAAGACGGCGACCGCAAGAGAAGTAGAAACTTTTAAAAGCCAGAGGGACTAAGGGCATAAGAACAAAATTAGAAAACTGTGACTGTGAACTAAAATTAAGATGTAGAAAGAAAACTGAAAAATGGAGGATGCTAAGGAAAGACAAATACTTAAAAATACAGACATCAAAGGCGGGGGTAAAGCAAGCATAGCAAGCACGTATAAAAAGCAATAGGCATTAGAGAAATAAAGGAATAAAATATAGAAGAGACAGCAAAGAACAAGAGTTGGAGAAAAAGGAGGTAAAAAGCGAAGGCACTAAGGAAATGCAAGAAATGGATTAAAAAATAAAGGTAGGCAAATAATGACTGTGAACGGGATAAAAGTAGACAGAAAACTTGAAAAGCGACGGTGCTTTTGGCAATAAGAATAAAAATGTAATGATGGCAAACTAAAACAGATTTGTAGATAGAAAACCTAAAAAGTGTAGACACTAAAGGAATACAAAAAAATAATTGAAGGAAAGACAGCAAAGGAAAAAAGTAGGCAAGAAAACATTTTAAAAGCGAGAGGGATTAGGGAAATAAAGGGGGAAACTGAAAAAAAGTAGTGACAGCAAACTAAAGAAATGTACAAAGAAAACTTAAAAAGTAAAAGCGCTAAGGAAAGACAAGAAATTATTACAAAAGAAAAAGGAGGCAAATAAAGACCACGAATAAGATCAAGGCAAGTGGAAAATTTTAAAAACGATGGTGAATAAGGAAATAAAGACACGATAAAGATAGTGATTAGATTGAAGCAGACTTAGAAAGCAAATGCAAGAAGCGACAGGGTACGCGATAGCCGGGAAAATTAAAAAACGGCGATACGCAGCCCGATAAAAGTAGACGTAGCAGGAAAACTTAAGAAGTGATTGGCTACGGGACAGACAGGAAACATTTTAAAAATAGCAACGGTGAACTAAAACAGAGAAATAGAAAGGAAATGTAGACGTGACAGCGCCTGGGACAGAAGAAAAAATTAAAAAATAGAGACAGTGAACAGGATAAGAGTAGCCACAGAAATAAAATTTAAAATGGACAGAGAATAGGAAATTAAATAAATGGAGACATAAAAAGAAAATTGTTAAAGCGACTGGGTACAGGACAGAAAGAGAGGAATTAAAAAAATAAGGACAGGGAGTCACATAGAGACATATAAAGAAATATTATAAAGCGCCAGGCTACAATAAACACAGGAAAGCATTAAAAAATAGGAAGAGGGACAACATTAGAAGGAAGGACTGAAAGAAAATTTTAAAAGCGACACGGTATATGGAAAAAATGGAGGAATTAAAATTTAGCAAAAGGGAACCAGATAAAGGGAATTGTTGAAAGATAAATTAAATAGCAATGAAGTACCAGAAATATAAAGAAGAATCAAAAAAATCATGGAAGGGAGCCAGTTAGAGGGAGATGTAGAAGGAATTTGAAAAAGCAACCAAGTACAAGAAACATGGACAAGAATTAAAACATAGGGACAGGGAGATGCACAGAGAACATAGAAAAAAAGTAAAAATACTGATAGGATACAAGAAACACAGGAATATTAAAAAAACAGGGACAGGGAGACAGATAGAAGGAACCATAATAAGAAAATTTTAAAAGCAACGTGGTACCAAAAGCACAGGAGATAATTAAAAAATAGGGACAGGGAGATGGATAGAAGCAAACGCAGGAAGAAAGCTTTTTAAGGGATGGAGTACGGGACAAAAGGAGGAATTACAAAACGGAGACAGGGTGCCAGAGAGAAAGAAATGAGAAATTAAAATGCAGCAGAGTATAAGAAACACAGGAAAGAATTAAAAAAAATAGGGAGGGAGCCATGGAGAAGGAAACATAGAAAAAAAATCAATAGGTGAAATGGTACAGGGCAGACTCAGCAGAAGAGTAACAAGTTTTGGGGAGCTGGATGGGTAGGTGGGCCAGCAGAGAGGGAGACGGAAGCAGGGACAGGCAGGGAGGCAGGCAGAGCTCCGGGGCAGGGCAGCAGAGACGGACCGGGATGCACAGGAGAGAACGTGTGACTCACCGCAGCTCCTGGGGCCGACTGGAGACCTTCACCGCCCCGACGCTTCTCCCTCAGCCTCTGCTCCTTCCTCCTCTGCGGTGCTGCCTGCCCGACCCTCCCCTGCTCAGCAGTGCACAGCAAATGCCTCAATGCTCCTCACCTGCACAGCTTCCTCGATCCATGGCGGCTCATGCACGTAGCCGGTGGAGGCACCGAGCTCCCAGCACCACGTGCTGGTGGTCTGCTCTATCAGGGATGGCTTGGAGGGATCCCTCCTCGCGCCAGGGACTGTCTGTTCCTTGCTGAAGGCACCTGCCTGCAGCACCCCTCAGATTCCCTCCTCAGCCAGTTCCCCTTCATGGACTCCCTCAGGCAGGCATGCCCAGGCAGCCCCCTTTAGAGGGAGACCCTCTTTACACAGCAGGGCCAGCCCCCCCTCTCACTGGCCACACCTGGGGTTGCCCCAGCCCCAGCTGGAGCCCATCGGGAACAGGGACCATGGCCAAAGCCCCACAGCACATGGCTCCCTCCCCTGCACCCACGAGTTCTGGCCCCAGGGGCTGCGACCACAGCCGGGGGGCACAGAGGAGGCAGGAAAAGGTTATTCATTAATGCACCTAAGGGATCCCGGATGCGAGTCGGCTGTGAGGCTCAGTGCCCAAAGGCAGCAGGGCAGAGGGAGACAGAGGGAAGAGACAAGCAAGACGAAGGACAGAGGGACGTAGAGAACAGGTGTGGGACAGGGAGCCAGAAAATGGGACGCTGTGAACGATAGAGGGACGGAGTCCGGGACAACGGTGCAGAGAGAGGAGAGCAGAAAGACTGCGCCGAAAAACACAGATGCGCAGATGGAGGAATAAATGAGAGAGACAGGGAGCGAGAGAGGACGGTGAAAGGGACCGGCAGGACAAGATAGAGAAAAGGCAAGGGCTGGGGAAACCAATAGAGGAAAAAGAAACATAGGCAAGAAATTAAAAATAGAAACGGGGAGCGGGGTAAAGGTAGGCATAGAAAGAAAATTTCAAAAAGCAACAGGGTACGACAAACGTAGGCCAAAACTAACAAACAGGGACAGGGAGATAGACAGAAGGACATGTAGAAAAAAAGGTAAAAAAAGCAGCACGGTACAGGACACAGAGGGAAGAATTATTAATTAGAGACAGGGAGATATAGGGAGATGTAGAAAATTTTAAAAGCGACAAGATAAAATAGTCATAGACCACAATGAAAAAATAGGCACGTGGAGCTGCATAGAAGGAGACGTACGGAGGAAAAACGACAGGGTCTGAAACATGGAGGCAAGAAATAAAAAATTCGATCAGGAAGACAGAAAGAGGGAAAAGTAGCGAGGAAACGTAGAAAGCGACTAGGTTCAAGAAATATAGCAAGAATTTAAAAAATAGGAATGGAGAGGTGGAAAGGGAGTTTCCAAAGCGGTGGAGTACAAAAAACATGGGCATGAATTAAAAGGTAGGGACAGGGAGCCTGAAAGAAGGGGGAATGACCTTGGCTGGCTGCCGGGTGCCCCCAAACCTCTCTATCGCTCCTCCTCCTCAAAAAGACGGGCGGAGAACATACAATGAAAAAGCTGATGCGTCGAGATAAGGATAAAGACATCAATTACTGTCACAGGCAAAACAAACTCGACTTGGGGAAAGTAATTTAATTCATTTAATTCTTTGTCAGTCAAAATCAGAGTAGGGTAATAAGCAGTAAGAACAAATCTAAAAAAAACCCCCACAACTTCCTCCCCACCCCTCTCTCTTTTGCCGGGCTCGTCTTCCCTCCTGACTTCTTCACCTCCTCCGCCTGAGCGGCGCAGGGGGACAGGAAGCCGGGGTTGGGGTCAGTTTGTCGTGTCTTGTCTCTACCTCTCCTTCCTCCGCACGCTCTTCTGCTCCGGTGTCGGGTCCTTGCTGTGGGACCACAGGGCCCGCCAGAACACCTGCTCCAGCACGGGCTCCTTTCCACAGACCCACAGCTGCTGCCAGGAGCCTGCTCCAGCACGGGTTCTCCATGGGGACACTTCCTCCTTCAGGCACATCTGCCTACTCTGGCGTGGGGACCTCCGTGGGCTGCGGGTGGGTATCTGCTGCACCGTGGACCTCGGTGGGGTGCGGGGGGACGACCTGCGTCAGCACGGTCTTCGCCACGGGCTGCAGGGGAATCTCTGCTCCCATGCCTGAAGGACCTCCTCCTCCGTCCTCACTGACCTTGGTGTCTGCAGGCCCGTTTCACGCTCGCTCTATCGCACCTTCTGCGCGGCATTTTTTGGCCCTTCTTAAATACAGCATCACACAGGCACCACGGGTGTTGCTGATGGGCTCGGCTTTGACCAGCAGCAGATCCGTCTTGGAGCTGGCCGTGCCCAATGTGGGTGCAATTCCCGGTGTCTTCTCGCAGAACCCGCCCCTGCAGCCCCTGCCTCCACCCTCAGCTAACAAAACCTTGCCACGTAAACCCGATACGAAAGTGATCGGCTGCAGGAGAAGTGGGGGATTGAAAAATAAGGAAAGGGAGACACAGGACGGGACAAAAAAACACGGATGGGCGACGGGACACAGAGGAGGAAGGATGAGGGAAGCAGATTGAGAGATGCAGAGGAAAAACAAATACTGCTGGGCCACAGGGCAGAGCTGGAGGAATTTAAAAAAGGGGATGGAGAGAGACTGAGAAATACCAAAAAGCTTCGGTGAGCTAAAGGGGAGACAAATTACAGAATTCAGACAGGGAGCCAAACAGATGGAGAACGATAAAGAGGAAACAGGGCTATCGGACACAGAGGGAAGACGTTACAACATACAAACAGGGACCTGGAACAAGAGAATCTAAGGAAAAAAAAAAAGTATGTCTAGAACACGAGGCAGAGAAAGAGGAATTAAAAAATAGGGGTGTGGAGTCAAGCAGAGAGAATGGTGATGGGGGAGGGGCAGGAATTGTGAAGGGCTGAAGGGCAAATGATGAGGAACTAAAAAAACTGGGATAGGAAAACAGACAGATGGAGAAACACAAAAATAGCGATAGGCTGCGGGGCTGAGGCACAGGATTGTCCTGGTTTCAACTGGGATGGAGTTAATATTCTTCCTGATAGTTGGTATAGTGCCAAGATTTCCTTTTGGGATGAAAATAATGTTGGTAACATTACTGATGTTTTTAGTCGCTAAGCAGTCAAGGACGGTTCAGCTTCTCATGCTGGCCGGCCAGCGACAAGACGTCGGGTGCACGGGGAGCTGGGAGGGGACACGGCCGGGACAGCTGACCCAAACTGTCCAAAGGGATAGTCCGTACCACACAATGTCATGCTCGCTATATAATTTGGGGGGAAGAAGGAGGAGGTGGGACAAGTTCGGAGCTATGGCATCTTGTCTTCCCAAATGACGGTCACGCATGACAGAGCCCCGCTTTCTCGGAGATGACTGGAACACCTGCCCGCCGATGGTGAATTTGGTGAACGAATTCCACGTTTTGCTTTGCTCGCATACGTGGCTTTGCTTTACCTATTAACCTGTCTTTATCTCAACCCACGAGGTTCCTCGCTTTCACCCTTCCGATTTTCTCCCCCATCCCGCTGTGGGGAGCGAGCAAGCGTCTGCGTGGAGCTTACTTGCTGGCTGGAGTTAAACCATGACAAGTATGAAAAAAAAACACCAGGGACAGCGAAGAGGACAGAAGCACAGAGAGAACACAAAAACAAACAGGCAGAATGTCAGAGAGACTGAGAGGGAGGTGGAGGGAAGCAAAAAATACGACAGCGGTAAGAGAAAGACCGGAGGGGCAGGGAGGGACTGGGATGCGGTAGAGGGGCACGATGGCCCCGAGAGTCCTAAACTCACCGCACCTCCCGGTCTCGGAGCTGCCGTGACAATTTGACAGTTTGGACGCATCTTTGTCTGTCTCTCCCCCTCCCTTCCTCGTCTGTAACTCCACTGTCATCCACCCAAAACGACAGATTGACGTCGTCTTACAGCTCTCCCAGGGCGAGGCTTCCCAGATACGCAGCCTCATGCGTGTGCACGCTATGTGGCCGTACTGCGCTTTTGGTTACGCGTACAGACCCCGCCGTGCACGTCGACGATCGGATCTGCCGAGGACTGCGCCAAGAGGGATCCTTCTTCACCCCTGACACACAGGGTGTCTCCTCTCTCCAGCTGGAGGCAGCTTGCAGCTGAATCCCCTTTATTTGATTCTTCAACTGCTTTACCTTTTTTCGGCCTCTCCAGCTTCAGCCGCGGCAGCTCCGGACCGCGGCCGGTAAGCGGTCCGGCCGTCCCTTTTCGCCCGTGCTGCCAGAAGAACGAGGCTGAAGGCAACCCGCACAAACCTGAGCCGGATGTGCTCAACAACATCCCCGGAGAGGAACAGACGGCTGAGTCCTTGGTGCAGCCTCTGGAAGAGGGAAAGAACAAGCGATGGTTATCCCCAGCGATGGCTGTAGCTCTCCTCAGGCAGGAACCCCTCCCTCCGTAGACAGCGCTCTTTCCCCAAACCGATGCTAACGGCACTTGCATTTATGGTGCAATAAAGCATATTCAGGGGCTACCTTGCTGTTGGAAGGACGGCATTTGGGGGCAGTCTGTGGCTATGGGACAGAGTCCAGGGGAGGTGCTGCAAGCTGGGGGCGCCTGCGCAGGGTGAGCAGGGCTGCAGGCATTCCGCTGAGTTGGGGAAGCACACAGCGCCTTTTCTGGAGACATGGGAAGGCTTCCAGGTACCCAGAGGGGTTGGGGCAACCACCTACTACCCTACCTTCTGCTTCCTCTCCACCAGCGCTCAGAAAAACCCTGGGACCTGCCCTGATGGGGCCCGGCTCCAACTGACCGCGAGCCTGTTGTTTGGAAAGTTCCTTGCAGTTCATATCGGCGCTCTTGGGCAGGCGTGCCCCAGCGGCATCGTCCCCACGACGCAAAGGGCCCGTCGCGGGCAGCCACGCTGGCCCCCCTGGGGGTCCTCCGGCCCACGGCTGCAGCCACGGCCCTTTACACCGACTATGTCATCTGCTCCCTTGGACTCGCTGATAGCCGCTCACCGAGTAGAAAGGAATACGGACGCAGCCATGAGCACAAAGGAGACGGCAAGTGTTTATTTGTTAATGCCTCCAAGTCCCGAGACTGATTCTGCTCTGGGGCTCGGTGCCCGTACGCTCACCCTTCCCCTGGGGCGACTCGGGAGTAGTTACTGCAGCGGCAAATACAGAGAAGGAAAATACAGTGGTGGGGCGTAGGACGGAGAAACAGAAAGAGAAAAATCAGATGAGGCAGAAGGACTGAGAAGCGGAGAAAGAAAGATGGAGAAATCGATAAGAAAGGGATGAGGAACGCGGCGGAAATAAAACAGGCTCGGGGAGCGGTACAGAGGGAGAGAGAGAGAACGCGATGAGTGCGGAGGAGGAAGGACAGATAGAGAGTAAAACTGAATGAGAGCAATAAAGAAGGCTGGAGGGAGAGAAAAAGACGGGGAACAAGCCGGAAGGATTGAGGAAAAAAAGAGATGGATGGATCAGGACAAAGAGACAGACAAAGAGGAAAAAACAGCCATGGACTGTGGCTGCAGGATGAGAAAAAAGGCCAAGGAGCAGGACGGAGAGGGACAATCGGATAGCGAGCTGAGCACGGGGATATAGTGAGAACTGATGAGAGAGGCAGCAGTATGGAGATTCAGAGACAAAAATTTAGGGGCAGGATGAAGGGCAGAGATGGAGGGTAAGGCAGAGCCCGGGACTCGCTGCAGTTCTCGTTCTCGGCACTACCAGGATTTGCCGGTTCAGATGCTTTTTCCTTCTTCTCTCCTCCCTTCCTCTTCTGTAACGCCGGCAGCTTAGCTGTCCTCCACCTAAGAGAATACGTGGGTGTTTTACAGCTCTTATGAGATGAGGCTGCCTAGACACGTAGCCTCGCTCGTGCGCTACGTGGCCGTACCGTGCTGCTGGTGATGCGTACAAACCCTGCGGTGCACGTTGGTGGTCTGACCTGCTGTGGACTACAAAGAGGGATCCTTCCTCACCTAGAGAGTCAGGCTCTCTTCCCTGCAGTGGGAGGCAGCTGCCTGCTGGATGGCCTTCGATTTCTTCTTTACTTTCTATGGCCTCTCCAGCTGCAGCCGCAGCAGCTGCTGTCCACAGCCGGTAAGCACTCTGCCTGTCCCTTTTTGTCCTCACGGCACGAGGAGAGTGAGACCGGGGGGAGACAACCCGCATAAGCCTGAGATGGGTCCAGTCAGCAGCATCCCCGGGGAGGAATTTCCTTACCGGGAGGCGGCAGCGAGCGCGGCACCATCGCTTCGCGGGCACCACGGCGTCACGTTGCCGTTACTGTAACGCCTACAGTAACGCCTACCCACAGTAACGCGGTTCGGTAACCGTGTGGCAGGGAGCGCGGCGGGGGCGCGCGCTGCCACGCGTTCACGGCCCCCGTGTGGTGGAACAGACTTTTGGTCACCAGGCAGCAGCGGTGAGGGCGGTGTGTCGCTGCACGGCACCTGCAGCCTGGCACCGCAGCTCCGCTACCGACCTTTGGACGCCGGGCGGCAGTAGCGAGGGCAGAGGCTCCTGCTCTTGAGTGTGCGGCACACCCCGTTTAGTGGTGCAGCACAAAGCCCGCAGAAGGCCACACGAATCAGGCAACAAAACTACACCTCGTCCTGTGACACGGGGCCCGGTAGCAAGGACTGTGACGTGGCCGCCCACCAGCCAAGCCTGCGAAAACTATACTTCCCCATGTACCCTGGAGAACTGACGTGGCTGGACAGAAGCGCGTGCCGTGGGAGGCACCCTTCCTCGCTATCTGGCCCGGGGGAAGTGCCGTTTCTCGCCCTTGAGCCGACAGGGCCGGTAGCCCCGCTCTCCCCTGGGCAGTCCCCGCCGCACGGCCCCGCCCACAGTCCGTGCTCGCTACCCCAGTCACTCGGCCTTCGCTCCTCCCTTGGCTCTCCACGGCCACACAGGACAGAAGCAGCACTAGCCCCTCCCCCAGCAGCCACCCTGCTTATAGGAGGGGCCTGTTCCCATCAGCCTCAGTGCCTGCACCTGGCACGCCTCGGCCCCGGTGCACAGCTGGAGCCCAGCTGAAACAGGGGGCCATCGCCCGACCCCCACCCCAGGGCCTCACTTACTGCCCTGGGCTCCGGCGCAGGCCCTCACCCGGTGCGAAGGCAGTGGAAACGCAGCCGGGAAGGCAAAGGGGATGGCGGCGAGTGTTTATTGGGTCACATGCATAAAAAGTGCCTGGAGTGGGTCTGCCCCGGGGCTCGCAGCCTGCCCCTAGGACACCTCGGCAGTCGTTCCTGGAGCCGCGTTCGTCACTCCGGCAGGGAACGGGCTGCTGGGCGGCTCCCGGAGCGATGGGCTGCCGGGCAGAGGCGGAGACTGTCGGAAACTAGGAGCGCGCCGCAGAACGGAAGAAGAGAGGAGAAAAGCGGCAGCTGGCTGGACGGCGGGGGTGCAGGGAGAAAGCGGGAGGCGGGGAAGGGGATGGCGAGAGAAAGACAGACGGAAGAGATGGGGACAAGAAAAAGAACAGAAGCACAGGGAGAGAGGGGAAAAAAGGGAGCAGGGCAGAGCTAGGGCATGCAGCAGCAGGGACAGAGGAGCAAAGGCAGAAAGAGGGAGTGGAATGAGAACAGAGAAAGAAAAATAAGCACAAGGGAACAGGATGGAGATGAAGAAAAACTTGGGATAGGCAGCATAACAGAGCGGGATTAAAAAAGAATAGGGGCAGGGAGCAGGACACAGGCATGCAGCAAGAAGCGACGGCACAGGGAGCAGCACGGACCAACAGAGAATAAAAAAGAAAGGGGGAGCGTGAGAGAAATGAGGGGAGGGGGACAGATAAAAGGACAGAGCAACAGAGAGCAAGAGGAGCGGGACACTGGGACAGAATGACAAAAGAGGGGCAGCGAGCAGGACAGAGCGGTAGAGACACGAGAAGGACAGAGGGATAGACAGACAAAGAGGGAGACGAGGACTGCCACAGAGATAACGACCGGAGGGGTCGGGCACAGAAAGACGGGTGCAAGGAGCGGCAGAGAGTGAAGGAGAAAGAGAAGGATGAGGAGCAGCACAGAGGGTTATAAAGAGAAAAGGAACGTGCGCAAAAAGGACTGAGGAGCAGAGACGGAAAGGTACGAGGAAAAGGACGGTGAGACGGAAAAAGGAATAGGGTCAGTGAGCAGGCCAAAAGGACAAAGAAAAAGGAGAGGAAGAAGGAAGCAAGGGTAAAGGTGGGGACAGGGAATGGGATGTACAGAGAGAGAAAAAGTAGGACACAGAACAGGGGACAGGGATTGAGTGACACAATGAGAAATACATATTAGGACAGAGAGATGAAGAAGGTAAAAACAGTGACGGGCTAGAGGACCTGCTTCTCACACCCTTCTCGCTCCCGATGTCGGTTCCGTGGACTCAAAAATGGGACGTGGCACAAGACTGGGGAACTGGGGAGTGAAAGAAAAGGCATGGGAAACTTTTAAAAAGGAAAAAAACAAGAGAGTGCAAAACAGCAAAAGGGAATGGGATAGGGATGGGGAGCAGACAGAACAAGAGCAAAACGAGAGAGACGGGACACCGGACAGAAAGCGAGAAGAAAAAAGGGACGGAAAGCTGGATCTAAGGATGGAAGCAAAACAGGAACAAAACCTGGTATTTCTTACACAGTGTGCATAACGAAAATGAAAATATTCTACCAGCTTGAACAGAATTGCTTACAGTAGTGGCTTACCCTGCTTCTACTCTAAGTTAGCGTCCGTTTCGTGGCAGGGTATGCAGAAATATAAACCCCACGATAAAACATGGAAGGAGAAACATGCTTATTGGAGTAAGGTAAATGGATTATGGGCACAAGAGCTAATATTACTCGGTCTCAATCCTAGCTCGTACGGTCAATAAATACTCAGATCTCCGAATGGAATTTCTGCAAATTCCACATTTATGCGTGCTCCTCAATTGAAAAAAATAAATTGCATTCTCTCAGCGTTAGATATAGGGTTGTTTGAAGATGCTGTGAACATAAGGAGACACTTCTCTTTTGCGGTTCTTTGGAAAACATACGCTGACCCTGAAATTGAGCGACAAGAGTATGAGAAAATGAGAAAAGCTTGCTGCGGATTACTTCGGTGGACACGACACGTTAAGGTACGTACGGGCACCCGGAACGCAGAATAGGTCTCGAATCTGGTCCATGGTGGAGAAAAAGCCTGGGCTGCTTCGGTCGTCTGGCTTTTTCAAATCGACGGCAACCCTAAGTTCGCTCCTGTGCCTGTGCCGTGAAGAGGGGAAAGACGTTTCTACGTTGCATATAACAAGTTGATCTTCTACGCAAGTATTAATACATTGCTTTCCCCTGATGTGTTTCTTGGGTATTGTACGATATTTTCATTGGTCGTGAATAAATGCAGTTGAAGAGTTTTCACTATTACTGACTTCGGGTATTTTTGGTGTGAAAGAAAACCAGGAAAACACCATACAGGAACTAATTTCATTTTAATAGTCTCTGAATTTCCAGTGTTTGGAAGGAAAAAATAATAGGGTAAGTACAGGAGTCTGCAGCCATTACCAACAGAAGCAACGTTGGTAAGCCTCTCAATATTCTTTTATGGTATTTCATGGGAAAAAAACATTGAGCTTAATATTTCTCATGTGTAACTTCTCGAGGGCTGGATGCAAAAAGAACCTGACGCTCTTAGTAAGCTGCCTGAGAATCGCAGCTTATGATTAACGTCTCCTGCTCACACAGGATGAAGCAGAGGTATAACTGATTCCCTGTCCGTATATCTGGAAGGACCTTTTCTCAAATCTGTGCAAAAGAAAACAAATGCTATGATAAGAAGACAGTCATGGCACAAAGCCACTTTAAATGAATTCTCTGTTACAATAAGATAATTTTTATCATGAAGATTTCCTAGAATCATAGAATACCTCAAGTTGGAAAGGACCAATAAGGATCATTGAGTCCAACTCCCTGCTCCTCGCAGGACTACCTAAAACTAAACTGTGTGACAAAGAGCATCGTCCACACGCTCCCCGAACTCTGACGGGGCTCGGCGCCCTGACCGCTACCCTGGAGACCCCATTCGGGTGACCGACCGCCCCCTCGGTGGACCTCTTCCTAATGTCTGATGTCAACTTCCCCTGACACTGCTTCGCTCCGTTCCCTCATGTCCTATTGCCACTCGCCGGAGATAGGGGATCGGGGCCTCCCCGTCCGCTACGCCCGCGAACAAGTTCTTGACTGCGATGAGGTCACCCTTGCCCTTCTCTTGTCCAAGCTGAGCAACCTCAGCCACACCATGGACGTCTCGCGTTAGACACCTTTGACCGTCTCGGTCACCCTCCTCCGGACATGCTCAAATACCTCGATGTCCTTAGCGTTGTTCAGCATCAACGTTATCAATTACGGCATAATGCTGCATGAAACTCAATGGACTGGAAATGAAATGGCAAGTTAAAAGGACAAACGTATGATTTAAGGCATGTGCAGCAATGATAGATGTCTCTCCATAGCCCCTGTATTACATACTAATCCTGCATATCAAATAAATGATGTATAACTAAACCATGGCTAGACTAGCATCCCAATCATAGAAACGGCGCTCCATCAGTGAGAGAGTCCCATCCTACCTCAAATGTCCTCCGTAATCATGGAGACATAACCCTGGAATGCCTAGAGAGCCTTCCTGAACACAGTCACGTTGCTCCGGTGATTACAGAGTCCACAGAGGCCAACAACAGGTGTGATGCTGAAAAGGTATGTGAGGCTGGACAGGAAGTAGAGGCCAGAAAAAAGTGGAGGCTGAAAACGGGTGGGAGGCTGCAAAGCTGAGGGAGGCTGGAGTGGACGTACAGGCCAGAAAAACGTGGAGGCAACAAAGACATCCATCCAGGAGGGCTAGAGTGCCATTCCGGCATACAGGGAGGGTATTGCCATGGCTAGAGAGTCGTCTCCGATCCCAGAAATCCTCCTGCATCACGGAGACATACCTGCTGAATGGCTAGAGTGGCATTCTGGTCATAGAGCGGGTTGTCCGGCAACTAGCTGGTCACGTCCCATCCCAGAAATCCACCTCGATCATGGAGACATACATCCAGGACGGCTAGAGTGGCGTTCTGGACCATCGAGGCAGCTTTCGCACCGCTAGAGAGTCACATGTCATCCCAGACGTCCTCCCGGATCCTGGAGGCATACCTCTGGGAGGGCTAGAGGGGCATTCCCGTCATAGAGGCGGTTTTCCCACGGTTAGTTAGTCGCCCGCTATCCCCGAAGTCCTCCCGCATCATGGAGATATACATCCAGGATGGCCACAGTGGCATTCCGGCCATCGAGACGGTGTTCCAGCAGCGATAGAGTCCCCTCCAGTCCTGGAAGGCCTCCCATGTCCTGGAGACATACCTCCAGGACGGCTAGGCGGGCGTTGCGGTCATACAGGCCGTGTTCGGGGAGATAGAGACCCCGCTCCAAAGAGAGCTTTCCTCCCGCTCTATCATAGAGGCATAACCTCCCAGGCAGCTAGAGGGCCATTCCTGTCATAGAGACAGTCTTCCGGTGCTTAGCGAGGCCCCTCCAACCCAGGAAGTCCTCCCGGATCAGAGACAGATACCTCCAGGACGGCGAGAATGGCATTCCTCTCATAGAGACTTCCTTCGGGGAGCTAGAGAGTCACCTACGATGCCAGGATTCCTGCCACATCGTGGAGGCACGCCTGCAAAACATCGAGAGTGGCGGTCAGGTCACAGAGACGCTGTTCTGGTGGGTAGAGAATCCCCTCGGATCCCAGAAGTCATCAGGCATCATAGACACATACCTCCGGCACAGCCAGAGTGGCGTTCTGGTCAGAGAGACTGTTTTCCCTTGGCTAGAGAGTCCCCTCTGATCCCAGAGCTCCTCCCGGATCTTTGAGACATATTTCTGGGACAGCTAGAGTGGCGTTCCGCTCATCGACATGGTACTCCCGCGGTTAGAGAGTCACCTCCATTCCCAAAGTTCTGCCGGATCACGGGGATGTACCTGGGGAATGGCTAGAGTGGCAACCCAATCGTAGAAACGGTGTTCCATCAGTGAGAGAGTCCCATCCTATCCCAGACGTGCTCCGTGATCATGGAGACAAATCCTGGGATGGCTACAGGTGTGTCCTGGACAAAGAGACTGTTATGGCGGTGGCTACAGAGTCAAAAGAGGCCGAAAAAAGGTGGGAGGCCGCAAAGGGGTGGGAGGCTGGAGGGGAGGTAGAGGCCCGGAAAAAGTGGAGGCCACAAAGGGGTGGGAGGCTGGAGAGCAGGTAGAGGCCAGGAAAAATTGGAGGCCGCAAAGGGGTGGGAGGCCGCAAAGGGGTGGGAGGCTGGAGGGGAGGTAGAGGCCGCAAAGGGGTGGGAGGCCGCAAAGGAGTGGGAGGCCAGAGGGGAGCTAGAGGCCAGGAAAAAGCGGAGGCCGAAAAGGGGTGGGAGGCCACAAAGGGGTGGGAGGCTGGAGGGGAGGTAGAGGCCAGGAAAAAGCAGAGGCCGAAAAGGGGTGGGAGGCCGGAGGGCAGCTAGAGGCCAGAAATAAGTGGAGGTTGATCGCGTGTCGTAGGCCACAAAGATGTGCAAGGCCAGAGGGTAAGGAGAGGCTAGAGAAACGTGGAGGGTGAAAATCAGTGGGAGACTGGAGGGCAACTAAGGACAGAAATAAGCGGAGCCTGAAAAGGGATGGAAGGCTGGAGTGTCTCCCGCATCATAGAGAAGCTGCATCCGGGACGGCTCGGGTGGCATTCCGCTCGTGGAAATGGTGTTCTGGCACCTACAGAGTCCCTTCCGCTCCCGCAAGTCCTCTGGGATTAGAGAGACATACCTCCCACAGGGCTAGAGTGGCATTCCAGTCATAGAGATGGTGTTGCAGCGCCTGGAGACTCCGCTCTGCTCTCAGACGGCCTCCCGATCACGGCGATATACCTCCGGCATGGATAGACTGGCATTCTCATCACAGAGATGCTGTTCCGGCAGATGGAGACTCCACTGCGATCCCGGAAATCCTCCCAGATCAGAGAAACATACGTCTGGGATGGCCAGACAGGCCTTCCTATCGTTGAAAACAGTGTTCCCACAGCCAGAGAGCCCCCTCCCCTCCCAGAAGTCCAAGCAGATCATACACACATACCTCCCAGACAGCCAGCGTGGCATTCCAGCAGTAGAGGTGGTGTCAAAGCACCTAGACACTCCGTTCCAAACACGCAAGTCCTCCCGCATCACAAAGACATCCATCCAGGAGGGCTAGAGTGCCATTCCGGCATACAGGGAGGGTATTGCCATGGCTAGAGAGTCGTCTCCGATCCCAGAAATCCTCCTGCATCACGGAGACATACCTGCTGAATGGCTAGAGTGGCATTCTGGTCATAGAGCGGGTTGTCCGGCAACTAGCTGGTCACGTCCCATCCCAGAAATCCACCTCGATCATGGAGACATACATCCAGGACGGCTAGAGTGGCGTTCTGGACCATCGAGGCAGCTTTCGCACCGCTAGAGAGTCACATGTGATCCCAGACGTCCTCCCGGATCCTGGAGGCATACCTCTGGCAGGGCTAGAGGGGCATTCCTGTCATAGAGGCGGTTTTCCCACGGTTAGTTAGTCGCCCGCTATCCCCGAAGTCCTCCCGCATCATGGAGATATACATCCAGGATGGCCACAGGGGCATTCCGGCCATCGAGACGGTGTTCCAGCAGCTATAGAGTCCCCTCCAGTCCTGGAAGGCCTCCCATGTCCTGGAGACATACCTCCAGGACGGCTAGGCAGGCGTTGCGGTCATACAGGCCGTGTTCGGGGAGATAGAGACCCCGCTCCAAAGAGAGCTTTCCTCCCGCTCTATCATAGAGGCATAACCTCCCAGGCAGCTAGAGTGCCATTCCTGTCATAGAGACAGTCTTCCGGTGCTTAGCGAGGCCCCTCTGTCGTGGTTTAGCCCCAGCCGGCAACTAAGCACCACGCAGCCGCTCGCTCACTCTCCCTCCCACAGTGGGACGGGGGAGAGAATTAGGAAAAACCTCGTGGGTTGAGATAAACACGGTTTAATAGGACAGAAAGAAAGAAGGGAACAATAATGATAATACCAACAAAGGAATGTACAAGAACAAGTGAGGCCCAATACAGAAATTGCTCACCACCCCGTGATCGACAGCCCGTCCCCGAGCAGCGATTTCCGCCCCCCGGCCAACTCCAGTTTATGTACTGGGCATGACGTCGGATGGTAGGGAATATCTCTTTGGCCAGTCTGGGTCAGCTGTCCCGGCTGTGTCCCCTCCCAGCTCCCCGTGCACCCCCAGCCTGCTTGCTGGCAGGCCAGCACAAGAAGCTGGACTGTCCTTGACGGCTCAGCAACAACCCAGAACATCAGCACATTATCAACAGTTCCTCATCCCAAATCCAAAACACAGTCTCACACTAGCTTCTGTGAAGAAAACCAGCTCTATCCTGGCTGAAACCAGGACACCCTCCAACCCAGGAAGTCCTCCCGGATCAGAGACAGATACCTCCAGGACGGCGAGAATGGCATTCCTCTCATAGAGACTTCCTTCGGGGAGCTAGAGAGTCACCTACGATGCCAGGATTCCTGCCACATCGCGGAGGCACGCCTGCAAAACATCGAGAGTGGTGGTCAGGTCACAGAGACGCTGTTCTGGTGGGTAGAGAATCCCCTCGGATCCCAGAAGTCATCAGGCATCATAGACACATACCTCCGGCACAGCCAGAGTGGCGTTCCGGTCAGAGAGACTGTTTTCCCTTGGCTAGAGAGTCCCCTCTGATCCCAGAGCTCCTCCCGGATCTTTGACACGTATTTCTGGGACAGCTAGAGTGGCGTTCCGCTCATCGACATGGTGCTCCCGCGGTTAGAGAGTCACCTCCATTCCCAAACTTCTGCCGGATCACGGGGATGTACCTGGGGAATGGCTAGAGTGGCAACCCAATCGTAGAAACAGTGTTCCATCAGTGAGACACCCTATCCCAGACGTCCTCCGTGATCATGGAGACAAATCCTGGGATGGCTACAGGTGTGTCCTGGACAAAGAGACTGTTGTTGCGGTGACTACAGAGTCAAAAGAGACCGAAAAGTGGTGGGAGGCTGGAGGGGAGGTAGAGGCCCGGAAAACGTGGAGGCCGCAAAGGGGTGGGAGGCCGCAAAGGGGTGGGAGGCCGCAAAGGGGTGGGAGGCTGGAGGGGAGGTAGAGGCCCGGAAAAAGTGGAGGCCGCAAAGGGGTGGGAGGCTGCAAAGGGGTGGGAGGCTGGAGGGGAGGTAGAGGCCAGGAAAAAGTGGAGGCCACAAAGGGGTGGGAGGCCACAAAGGGGTGGGAGGCCACAAAGGGGTGGGAGGCCACAAAGGGGTGGGAGGCCGCAAAGGGGAGGTAGAGGCCAGGAAAAAGTGGAGGCCGCAAAGGGGTGGGAGGCCGCAACGGGGTGGGAGGCCGCAACGGGGTGGGAGGCCGCAACGGGGAGGTAGAGGCCAGGAAAAAGTGGAGGCCGCAAAGGGGTGGGAGGCCGCAAAGGGGTGGGAGGCTGGAGGGAGGTAGAGGCCCGGAAAACGTGGAGGCCGCAAAGGGGTGGGAGGCTGGAGGGGAGGTAGAGGCCAGGAAAAAGTGGAGGCCACAAAGGGGTGGGAGGCCGCAAAGGGGTGGGAGGCTGGAGGGGAGGTAGAGGCCAGGAAAAAGTGGAGGCCACAAAGGGGTGGGAGGCCGCAAAGGGGTGGGAGGCCGCAAAGGGGTGGGAGGCCACAAAGGGGAGGTAGAGGCCAGGAAAAAGTGAAGGCCGAAAAGGGGTGGGAGGCCACAAAGGGGAGGTAGAGGCCAGGAAAAAGTGTAGGCCGCAAAGGGGTGCGAAGCCGCAAAGGGGTGGCAGGCCGCAAAGGGGTGGGAGGCTGGAGGGGAGGTAGAGACCAGGAAAAAGTGGAGGCCGAAAAGAGGTGGGCGGCCGCAAAGGGGTGGGAGGATGGAGGGGAGGTAGAGGCCAGGAAAAAGCAGAGGCCGAAAAGGGGTGGGAGGCCGGAGGGCAGCTAGAGGGCAGAAATAAGTGGAGGTTGATCGCGTGTCGTAGGCCACAAAGATGTGCAAGGCCAGAGGGTAAGGAGAGGCTAGAGAAACGTGGAGGCTGAAAATCAGTGGGAGACTGGAGGGCAACTAAGGACAGAAATAAGCGGAGCCTGAAAAGGGATGGAAGGCTGGAGTGTCTCCCGCATCATAGAGAAGCTGCATCCGGGACGGCTCGGGTGGCATTCCGCTCGTGGAAATGGTGTTCTGGCACCTACAGAGTCCCTTCCGCTCCCGCAAGTCCTCTGGGATTAGAGAGACATACCTCCCACAGGGCTAGAGTGGCATTCCAGTCATAGAGATGGTGTTGCAGCGCCTGGAGACTCCGCTCTGCTCTCAGACTGCCTCCCGATCACGGCGATATACCTCCGGCATGGATAGACTGGCATTCTCATCACAGAGATGCTGTTCCGGCAGATGGAGACTCCACTGTGATCCCGGAAATCCTCCCAGATCAGAGAAACATACGTCTGGGATGGCCAGACAGGCCTTCCTATCGTTGAAAACAGTGTTCCCACAGCCAGAGAGCCCCCTCCCCTCCCAGAAGTCCAAGCAGATCATACACACATACCTCCCAGACAGCCAGCGTGGCATTCCAGCAGTAGAGGTGGTGTCAAAGCACCTAGACACTCCGTTCCAAACACGCAAGTCCTCCCGCATCACAAAGACATCCATCCAGGAGGGCTAGAGTGCCATTCCGGCATACAGGGAGGGTATTGCCATGGCTAGAGAGTCGTCTCCGATCCCAGAAATCCTCCTGCATCACGGAGACATACCTGCTGAATGGCTAGAGTGGCATTCTGGTCATAGAGCGGGTTGTCCGGCAACTAGCTGGTCACGTCCCATCCCAGAAATCCACCTCGATCATGGAGACGTACATCCAGGACGGCTAGAGTGGCGTTCTGGACCATAGAGGCAGCTTTCGCACCGCTAGAGAGTCACATGTCATCCCAGACGTCCTCCCGGATCCTGGAGGCATACCTCTGGGAGGGCTAGAGGGGCATTCCCATCATAGAGGCGGTTTTCCCACGGTTAGTTAGTCGCCCGCTATCCCCGAAGTCCTCCCGCATCATGGAGATATACATCCAGGATGGCCACAGGGGCATTCCGGCCATCGAGACGGTGTTCCAGCAGCTATAGAGTCCCCTCCAGTCCTGGAAGGCCTCCCATGTCCTGGAGACATACCTCCAGGACGGCTAGGCGGGCGTTCCGGTCATACAGGCCGTGTTCGGGGAGATAGAGACCCCGCTCCAAAGAGAGCTTTCCTCCCGCTCTATCATAGAGGCATAACCTCCCAGGCAGCTAGAGTGCCATTCCTGTCATAGAGACAGTCTTCCGGTGCTTAGCGAGGCCCCCCTGTCGTGGTTTAGCCCCAGCCGGCAACTAAGCACCACGCAGCCGCTCGCTCACTCTCCCTCCCACAGTGGGACGGGGGAGAGAATTAGGAAAAACCTCGTGGGTTGAGATAAACACGGTTTAATAGGACAGAAAGAAAGAAGGGAACAATAATGATAATACCAACAAAGGAATGTACAAGAACAAGTGAGGCCCAATACAGAAATTGCTCACCACCCCGTGATCGACAGCCCGTCCCCGAGCAGCGATTTCCGCCCCCCGGCCAACTCCAGTTTATGTACTGGGCATGACGTCGGATGGTAGGGAATATCTCTTTGGCCAGTCTGGGTCAGCTGTCCCGGCTGTGTCCCCTCCCAGCTCCCCGTGCACCCCCAGCCTGCTTGCTGGCAGGCCAGCACAAGAAGCTGGACTGTCCTTGACGGCTCAGCAACAACCCAAAACATCAGCACATTATCAACAGTTCCTCATCCCAAATCCAAAACACAGTCTCACACTAGCTTCTGTGAAGAAAACCAGCTCTATCCTGGCTGAAACCAGGACACCCTCCAACCCAGGAAGTCCTCCCGGATCAGAGACAGATACCTCCAGGACGGCTAGAATGGCATTCCTCTCATAGAGACTTCCTTCGGGGAGCTAGAGAGTCACCTACGATGCCAGGATTCCTGCCACATCGCGGAGGCATGCCTGCAAAACATCGAGAGTGGTGGTCAGGTCACAGAGACGCTGTTCTGGTGGGTAGAGAATCCCCTCGGATCCCAGAAGTCATCAGGCATCATAGACACATACCTCCGGCACAGCCAGAGTGGCGTTCCGGTCAGAGAGACTGTTTTCCCTTGGCTAGAGAGTCCCCTCTGATCCCAGAGCTCCTCCCGGATCTTTGACACGTATTTCTGGGACAGCTAGAGTGGCGTTCCGCTCATCGACATGGTGCTCCCGCGGTTAGAGAGTCACCTCCATTCCCAAAGTTCTGCCGGATCACGGGGATGTACCTGGGGAATGGCTAGAGTGGCAACCCAATCGTAGAAACGGTGTTCCATCAGTGAGAGACCCTATCCCAGACGTGCTCCGTGATCATGGAGACAAATCCTGGGATGGCTACAGGTGTGTCCTGGACAAAGAGACTGTTGTTGCGGTGACTACAGAGTCAAAAGAGACCGAAAAGTGGTGGGAGGCTGGAGGGGAGGTAGAGGCCCGGAAAACGTGGAGGCCGCAAAGGGGTGGGAGGCCGCAAAGGGGTGGGAGGCCGCAAAGGGGTGGGAGGCTGGAGGGGAGGTAGAGGCCCGGAAAAAGTGGAGGCCGCAAAGGGGTGGGAGGCTGCAAAGGGGTGGGAGGCTGGAGGGGAGGTAGAGGCCAGGAAAAAGTGGAGGCCACAAAGGGGTGGGAGGCCACAAAGGGGTGGGAGGCCACAAAGGGGTGGGAGGCCACAAAGGGGTGGGAGGCCACAAAGGGGTGGGAGGCCACAAAGGGGAGGTAGAGGCCAGGAAAAAGTGGAGGCCGCAAAGGGGTGGGAGGCCGCAACGGGGTGGGAGGCCGCAACGGGGAGGTAGAGGCCAGGAAAAAGTGGAGGCCGCAAAGGGGTGGGAGGCTGCAAAGGGGTGGGAGGCTGGAGGGAGGTAGAGGCCCGGAAAACGTGGAGGCCGAAAAAGGGTGGGAGGCCGCAAAGGGGTGGGAGGCTGGAGGGGAGGTAGAGGCCAGGAAAAAGTGGAGGCCACAAAGGGGTGGGAGGCCGCAAAGGGGTGGGAGGCTGGAGGGGAGGTAGAGGCCAGGAAAAAGTGGAGGCCACAAAGGGGTGGGAGGCCGCAAAGGGGTGGGAGGCCGCAAAGGGGTGGGAGGCCGCAAGGGGGAGGTAGAGGCCAGGAAAAAGTGGAGGCCGCAAAGGGGTGGGAGGCCACAAAGGGGAGGTAGAGGCCAGGAAAAAGTGGAGGCCGCAAAGGGGTGGGAGGCCACAAAGGGGAGGTAGAGGCCAGGAAAAAGTGGAGGCCGCAAAGGAGTGGGAGGCCACAAAGGGGAGGTAGAGGCCAGGAAAAAGTGGAGGCCGAAAAGGGGTGGGAGGCCACAAAGGGGAGGTAGAGGCCAGGAAAAAGTGGAGGCCGCAAAGGGGTGGGAGGCCACAAAGGGGAGGTAGAGGCCAGGGAAAAGTGTAGGCCGCAAAGGGGTGCGAAGCCGCAAAGGGGTGGCAGGCCGCAAAGGGGTGGGAGGCTGGAGGGGAGGTAGAGACCAGGAAAAAGTGGAGGCCGAAAAGAGGTGGGCGGCCGCAAAGGGGTGGGAGGATGGAGGGGAGGTAGAGGCCAGGAAAAAGCAGAGGCCGAAAAGGGGTGGGAGGCCGGAGGGCAGCTAGAGGCCAGAAATAAGTGGAGGTTGATCGCGTGTCGTAGGCCACAAAGATGTGCAAGGCCAGAGGGTAAGGAGAGGCTAGAGAAACGTGGAGGGTGAAAATCAGTGGGAGACTGGAGGGCAACTAAGGACAGAAATAAGCGGAGCCTGAAAAGGGATGGAAGGCTGGAGTGTCTCCCGCATCATAGAGAAGCTGCATCCGGGACGGCTCGGGTGGCATTCCGCTCGTGGAAATGGTGTTCTGGCACCTACAGAGTCCCTTCCGCTCCCGCAAGTCCTCTGGGATTAGAGAGACATACCTCCCACAGGGCTAGAGTGGCATTCCAGTCATAGAGATGGTGTTGCAGCGCCTGGAGACTCCGCTCTGCTCTCAGACGGCCTCCCGATCACGGCGATATACCTCCGGCATGGATAGACTGGCATTCTCATCACAGAGATGCTGTTCCGGCAGATGGAGACTCCACTGCGATCCCGGAAATCCTCCCAGATCAGAGAAACATACGTCTGGGATGGCCAGACAGGCCTTCCTATCGTTGAAAACAGTGTTCCCACAGCCAGAGAGCCCCCTCCCCTCCCAGAAGTCCAAGCAGATCATACACACATACCTCCCAGACAGCCAGCGTGGCATTCCAGCAGTAGAGGTGGTGTCAAAGCACCTAGACACTCCGTTCCAAACACGCAAGTCCTCCCGCATCACAAAGACATCCATCCAGGAGGGCTAGAGTGCCATTCCGGCATACAGGGAGGGTATTGCCATGGCTAGAGAGTCGTCTCCGATCCCAGAAATCCTCCTGCATCACGGAGACATACCTGCTGAATGGCTAGAGTGGCATTCTGGTCATAGAGCGGGTTGTCCGGCAACTAGCTGGTCACGTCCCATCCCAGAAATCCACCTCGATCATGGAGACATACATCCAGGACGGCTAGAGTGGCGTTCTGGACCATCGAGGCAGCTTTCGCACCGCTAGAGAGTCACATGTGATCCCAGACGTCCTCCCGGATCCTGGAGGCATACCTCTGGCAGGGCTAGAGGGGCATTCCTGTCATAGAGGCGGTATTCCCACGGTTAGTTAGTCGCCCGCTATCCCCGAAGTCCTCCCGCATCATGGAGATATACATCCAGGATGGCCACAGTGGCATTCCGGCCATCGAGACGGTGTTCCAGCAGCTATAGAGTCCCCTCCAGTCCTGGAAGGCCTCCCATGTCCTGGAGACATACCTCCAGGACGGCTAGGCAGGCGTTGCGGTCATACAGGCCGTGTTCGGGGAGATAGAGACCCCGCTCCAAAGAGAGCTTTCCTCCCGCTCTATCATAGAGGCATAACCTCCCAGGCAGCTAGAGTGCCATTCCTGTCATAGAGACAGTCTTCCGGTGCTTAGCGAGGCCCCTCTGTCGTGGTTTAGCCCCAGCCGGCAACTAAGCACCACGCAGCCGCTCGCTCACTCTCCCTCCCACAGTGGGACGGGGGAGAGAATTAGGAAAAACCTCGTGGGTTGAGATAAACACGGTTTAATAGGACAGAAAGAAAGAAGGGAACAATAATGATAATACCAACAAAGGAATGTACAAGAACAAGTGAGGCCCAATACAGAAATTGCTCACCACCCCGTGATCGACAGCCCGTCCCCGAGCAGCGATTTCCGCCCCCCGGCCAACTCCAGTTTATGTACTGGGCATGACGTCGGATGGTAGGGAATATCTCTTTGGCCAGTCTGGGTCAGCTGTCCCGGCTGTGTCCCCTCCCAGCTCCCCGTGCACCCCCAGCCTGCTTGCTGGCAGGCCAGCACAAGAAGCTGGACTGTCCTTGACGGCTCAGCAACAACCCAAAACATCAGCACATTATCAACAGTTCCTCATCCCAAATCCAAAACACAGTCTCACACTAGCTTCTGTGAAGAAAACCAGCTCTATCCTGGCTGAAACCAGGACACCCTCCAACCCAGGAAGTCCTCCCGGATCAGAGACAGATACCTCCAGGACGGCTAGAATGGCATTCCTCTCATAGAGACTTCCTTCGGGGAGCTAGAGAGTCACCTACGATGCCAGGATTCCTGCCACATCGCGGAGGCACGCCTGCAAAACATCGAGAGTGGTGGTCAGGTCACAGAGACGCTGTTCTGGTGGGTAGAGAATCCCCTCGGATCCCAGAAGTCATCAGGCATCATAGACACATACCTCCGGCACAGCCAGAGTGGCGTTCCGGTCAGAGAGACTGTTTTCCCTTGGCTAGAGAGTCCCCTCTGATCCCAGAGCTCCTCCCGGATCTTTGACACGTATTTCTGGGACAGCTAGAGTGGCGTTCCGCTCATCGACATGGTGCTCCCGCGGTTAGAGAGTCACCTCCATTCCCAAAGTTCTGCCGGATCACGGGGATGTACCTGGGGAATGGCTAGAGTGGCAACCCAATCGTAGAAACGGTGTTCCATCAGTGAGAGACCCTATCCCAGACGTGCTCCGTGATCATGGAGACAAATCCTGGGATGGCTACAGGTGTGTCCTGGACAAAGAGACTGTTGTTGCGGTGACTACAGAGTCAAAAGAGACCGAAAAGTGGTGGGAGGCTGGAGGGGAGGTAGAGGCCCGGAAAACGTGGAGGCCGCAAAGGGGTGGGAGGCCGCAAAGGGGTGGGAGGCCGCAAAGGGGTGGGAGGCTGGAGGGGAGGTAGAGGCCCGGAAAAAGTGGAGGCCGCAAAGGGGTGGGAGGCTGCAAAGGGGTGGGAGGCTGGAGGGGAGGTAGAGGCCAGGAAAAAGTGGAGGCCACAAAGGGGTGGGAGGCCACAAAGGGGTGGGAGGCCACAAAGGGGTGGGAGGCCACAAAGGGGTGGGAGGCCGCAAAGGGGAGGTAGAGGCCAGGAAAAAGTGGAGGCCGCAAAGGGGTGGGAGGCCGCAACGGGGTGGGAGGCCGCAACGGGGTGGGAGGCCGCAACGGGGAGGTAGAGGCCAGGAAAAAGTGGAGGCCGCAAAGGGGTGGGAGGCCGCAAAGGGGTGGGAGGCTGGAGGGAGGTAGAGGCCCGGAAAACGTGGAGGCCGCAAAGGGGTGGGAGGCTGGAGGGGAGGTAGAGGCCAGGAAAAAGTGGAGGCCACAAAGGGGTGGGAGGCCGCAAAGGGGTGGGAGGCTGGAGGGGAGGTAGAGGCCAGGAAAAAGTGGAGGCCACAAAGGGGTGGGAGGCCGCAAAGGGGTGGGAGGCCGCAAAGGGGTGGGAGGCCGCAAAGGGGAGGTAGAGGCCAGGAAAAAGTGAAGGCCGAAAAGGGGTGGGAGGCCACAAAGGGGAGGTAGAGGCCAGGAAAAAGTGTAGGCCGCAAAGGGGTGCGAAGCCGCAAAGGGGTGGCAGGCCGCAAAGGGGTGGGAGGCTGGAGGGGAGGTAGAGACCAGGAAAAAGTGGAGGCCGAAAAGAGGTGGGCGGCCGCAAAGGGGTGGGAGGATGGAGGGGAGGTAGAGGCCAGGAAAAAGCAGAGGCCGAAAAGGGGTGGGAGGCCGGAGGGCAGCTAGAGGGCAGAAATAAGTGGAGGTTGATCGCGTGTCGTAGGCCACAAAGATGTGCAAGGCCAGAGGGTAAGGAGAGGCTAGAGAAACGTGGAGGCTGAAAATCAGTGGGAGACTGGAGGGCAACTAAGGACAGAAATAAGCGGAGCCTGAAAAGGGATGGAAGGCTGGAGTGTCTCCCGCATCATAGAGAAGCTGCATCCGGGACGGCTCGGGTGGCATTCCGCTCGTGGAAATGGTGTTCTGGCACCTACAGAGTCCCTTCCGCTCCCGCAAGTCCTCTGGGATTAGAGAGACATACCTCCCACAGGGCTAGAGTGGCATTCCAGTCATAGAGATGGTGTTGCAGCGCCTGGAGACTCCGCTCTGCTCTCAGACTGCCTCCCGATCACGGCGATATACCTCCGGCATGGATAGACTGGCATTCTCATCACAGAGATGCTGTTCCGGCAGATGGAGACTCCACTGTGATCCCGGAAATCCTCCCAGATCAGAGAAACATACGTCTGGGATGGCCAGACAGGCCTTCCTATCGTTGAAAACAGTGTTCCCACAGCCAGAGAGCCCCCTCCCCTCCCAGAAGTCCAAGCAGATCATACACACATACCTCCCAGACAGCCAGCGTGGCATTCCAGCAGTAGAGGTGGTGTCAAAGCACCTAGACACTCCGTTCCAAACACGCAAGTCCTCCCGCATCACAAAGACATCCATCCAGGAGGGCTAGAGTGCCATTCCGGCATACAGGGAGGGTATTGCCATGGCTAGAGAGTCGTCTCCGATCCCAGAAATCCTCCTGCATCACGGAGACATACCTGCTGAATGGCTAGAGTGGCATTCTGGTCATAGAGCGGGTTGTCCGGCAACTAGCTGGTCACGTCCCATCCCAGAAATCCACCTCGATCATGGAGACATACATCCAGGACGGCTAGAGTGGCGTTCTGGACCATCGAGGCAGCTTTCGCACCGCTAGAGAGTCACATGTGATCCCAAACGTCCTCCCGGATCCTGGAGGCATACCTCTGGCAGGGCTAGAGGGGCATTCCTGTCATAGAGGCGGTTTTCCCACGGTTAGTTAGTCGCCCGCTATCCCCGAAGTCCTCCCGCATCATGGAGATATACATCCAGGATGGCCACAGTGGCATTCCGGCCATCGAGACGGTGTTCCAGCAGCTATAGAGTCCCCTCCAGTCCTGGAAGGCCTCCCATGTCCTGGAGACATACCTCCAGGACGGCTAGGCGGGCGTTCCGGTCATACAGGCCGTGTTCGGGGAGATAGAGACCCCGCTCCAAAGAGAGCTTTCCTCCCGCTCTATCATAGAGGCATAACCTCCCAGGCAGCTAGAGTGCCATTCCTGTCATAGAGACAGTCTTCCGGTGCTTAGCGAGGCCCCCCTGTCGTGGTTTAGCCCCAGCCGGCAACTAAGCACCACGCAGCCGCTCGCTCACTCTCCCTCCCACAGTGGGACGGGGGAGAGAATTAGGAAAAACCTCGTGGGTTGAGATAAACACGGTTTAATAGGACAGAAAGAAAGAAGGGAACAATAATGATAATACCAACAAAGGAATGTACAAGAACAAGTGAGGCCCAATACAGAAATTGCTCACCACCCCGTGATCGACAGCCCGTCCCCGAGCAGCGATTTCCGCCCCCCGGCCAACTCCAGTTTATGTACTGGGCATGACGTCGGATGGTAGGGAATATCTCTTTGGCCAGTCTGGGTCAGCTGTCCCGGCTGTGTCCCCTCCCAGCTCCCCGTGCACCCCCAGCCTGCTTGCTGGCAGGCCAGCACAAGAAGCTGGACTGTCCTTGACGGCTCAGCAACAACCCAAAACATCAGCACATTATCAACAGTTCCTCATCCCAAATCCAAAACACAGTCTCACACTAGCTTCTGTGAAGAAAACCAGCTCTATCCTGGCTGAAACCAGGACACCCTCCAACCCAGGAAGTCCTCCCGGATCAGAGACAGATACCTCCAGGACGGCTAGAATGGCATTCCTCTCATAGAGACTTCCTTCGGGGAGCTAGAGAGTCACCTACGATGCCAGGATTCCTGCCACATCGCGGAGGCATGCCTGCAAAACATCGAGAGTGGTGGTCAGGTCACAGAGACGCTGTTCTGGTGGGTAGAGAATCCCCTCGGATCCCAGAAGTCATCAGGCATCATAGACACATACCTCCGGCACAGCCAGAGTGGCGTTCCGGTCAGAGAGACTGTTTTCCCTTGGCTAGAGAGTCCCCTCTGATCCCAGAGCTCCTCCCGGATCTTTGACACGTATTTCTGGGACAGCTAGAGTGGCGTTCCGCTCATCGACATGGTGCTCCCGCGGTTAGAGAGTCACCTCCATTCCCAAAGTTCTGCCGGATCACGGGGATGTACCTGGGGAATGGCTAGAGTGGCAACCCAATCGTAGAAACGGTGTTCCATCAGTGAGAGACCCTATCCCAGACGTGCTCCGTGATCATGGAGACAAATCCTGGGATGGCTACAGGTGTGTCCTGGACAAAGAGACTGTTGTTGCGGTGACTACAGAGTCAAAAGAGACCGAAAAGTGGTGGGAGGCTGGAGGGGAGGTAGAGGCCCGGAAAACGTGGAGGCCGCAAAGGGGTGGGAGGCCGCAAAGGGGTGGGAGGCCGCAAAGGGGTGGGAGGCTGGAGGGGAGGTAGAGGCCCGGAAAAAGTGGAGGCCGCAAAGGGGTGGGAGGCTGCAAAGGGGTGGGAGGCTGCAAAGGGGTGGGAGGCTGGAGGGGAGGTAGAGGCCAGGAAAAAGTGGAGGCCACAAAGGGGTGGGAGGCCACAAAGGGGTGGGAGGCCACAAAGGGGTGGGAGGCCACAAAGGGGTGGGAGGCCACAAAGGGGAGGTAGAGGCCAGGAAAAAGTGGAGGCCGCAAAGGGGTGGGAGGCCGCAACGGGGTGGGAGGCCGCAACGGGGAGGTAGAGGCCAGGAAAAAGTGGAGGCCGCAAAGGGGTGGGAGGCTGCAAAGGGGTGGGAGGCTGGAGGGAGGTAGAGGCCCGGAAAACGTGGAGGCCGAAAAAGGGTGGGAGGCCGCAAAGGGGTGGGAGGCTGGAGGGGAGGTAGAGGCCAGGAAAAAGTGGAGGCCACAAAGGGGTGGGAGGCCGCAAAGGGGTGGGAGGCTGGAGGGGAGGTAGAGGCCAGGAAAAAGTGGAGGCCACAAAGGGGTGGGAGGCCGCAAAGGGGTGGGAGGCCGCAAAGGGGTGGGAGGCCGCAAAGGGGTGGGAGGCCGCAAAGGGGTGGGAGGCCGCAAGGGGGAGGTAGAGGCCAGGAAAAAGTGGAGGCCGCAAAGGGGTGGGAGGCCACAAAGGGGAGGTAGAGGCCAGGAAAAAGTGGAGGCCGCAAAGGGGTGGGAGGCCACAAAGGGGAGGTAGAGGCCAGGAAAAAGTGGAGGCCGCAAAGGAGTGGGAGGCCACAAAGGGGAGGTAGAGGCCAGGAAAAAGTGGAGGCCGAAAAGGGGTGGGAGGCCACAAAGGGGAGGTAGAGGCCAGGAAAAAGTGGAGGCCGCAAAGGGGTGGGAGGCCACAAAGGGGAGGTAGAGGCCAGGGAAAAGTGTAGGCCGCAAAGGGGTGCGAAGCCGCAAAGGGGTGGCAGGCCGCAAAGGGGTGGGAGGCTGGAGGGGAGGTAGAGACCAGGAAAAAGTGGAGGCCGAAAAGAGGTGGGCGGCCGCAAAGGGGTGGGAGGATGGAGGGGAGGTAGAGGCCAGGAAAAAGCAGAGGCCGAAAAGGGGTGGGAGGCCGGAGGGCAGCTAGAGGCCAGAAATAAGTGGAGGTTGATCGCGTGTCGTAGGCCACAAAGATGTGCAAGGCCAGAGGGTAAGGAGAGGCTAGAGAAACGTGGAGGGTGAAAATCAGTGGGAGACTGGAGGGCAACTAAGGACAGAAATAAGCGGAGCCTGAAAAGGGATGGAAGGCTGGAGTGTCTCCCGCATCATAGAGAAGCTGCATCCGGGACGGCTCGGGTGGCATTCCGCTCGTGGAAATGGTGTTCTGGCACCTACAGAGTCCCTTCCGCTCCCGCAAGTCCTCTGGGATTAGAGAGACATACCTCCCACAGGGCTAGAGTGGCATTCCAGTCATAGAGATGGTGTTGCAGCGCCTGGAGACTCCGCTCTGCTCTCAGACGGCCTCCCGATCACGGCGATATACCTCCGGCATGGATAGACTGGCATTCTCATCACAGAGATGCTGTTCCGGCAGATGGAGACTCCACTGCGATCCCGGAAATCCTCCCAGATCAGAGAAACATACGTCTGGGATGGCCAGACAGGCCTTCCTATCGTTGAAAACAGTGTTCCCACAGCCAGAGAGCCCCCTCCCCTCCCAGAAGTCCAAGCAGATCATACACACATACCTCCCAGACAGCCAGCGTGGCATTCCAGCAGTAGAGGTGGTGTCAAAGCACCTAGACACTCCGTTCCAAACACGCAAGTCCTCCCGCATCACAAAGACATCCATCCAGGAGGGCTAGAGTGCCATTCCGGCATACAGGGAGGGTATTGCCATGGCTAGAGAGTCGTCTCCGATCCCAGAAATCCTCCTGCATCACGGAGACATACCTGCTGAATGGCTAGAGTGGCATTCTGGTCATAGAGCGGGTTGTCCGGCAACTAGCTGGTCACGTCCCATCCCAGAAATCCACCTCGATCATGGAGACATACATCCAGGACGGCTAGAGTGGCGTTCTGGACCATCGAGGCAGCTTTCGCACCGCTAGAGAGTCACATGTGATCCCAGACGTCCTCCCGGATCCTGGAGGCATACCTCTGGCAGGGCTAGAGGGGCATTCCTGTCATAGAGGCGGTATTCCCACGGTTAGTTAGTCGCCCGCTATCCCCGAAGTCCTCCCGCATCATGGAGATATACATCCAGGATGGCCACAGTGGCATTCCGGCCATCGAGACGGTGTTCCAGCAGCTATAGAGTCCCCTCCAGTCCTGGAAGGCCTCCCATGTCCTGGAGACATACCTCCAGGACGGCTAGGCAGGCGTTGCGGTCATACAGGCCGTGTTCGGGGAGATAGAGACCCCGCTCCAAAGAGAGCTTTCCTCCCGCTCTATCATAGAGGCATAACCTCCCAGGCAGCTAGAGTGCCATTCCTGTCATAGAGACAGTCTTCCGGTGCTTAGCGAGGCCCCTCTGTCGTGGTTTAGCCCCAGCCGGCAACTAAGCACCACGCAGCCGCTCGCTCACTCTCCCTCCCACAGTGGGACGGGGGAGAGAATTAGGAAAAACCTCGTGGGTTGAGATAAACACGGTTTAATAGGACAGAAAGAAAGAAGGGAACAATAATGATAATACCAACAAAGGAATGTACAAGAACAAGTGAGGCCCAATACAGAAATTGCTCACCACCCCGTGATCGACAGCCCGTCCCCGAGCAGCGATTTCCGCCCCCCGGCCAACTCCAGTTTATGTACTGGGCATGACGTCGGATGGTAGGGAATATCTCTTTGGCCAGTCTGGGTCAGCTGTCCCGGCTGTGTCCCCTCCCAGCTCCCCGTGCACCCCCAGCCTGCTTGCTGGCAGGCCAGCACAAGAAGCTGGACTGTCCTTGACGGCTCAGCAACAACCCAAAACATCAGCACATTATCAACAGTTCCTCATCCCAAATCCAAAACACAGTCTCACACTAGCTTCTGTGAAGAAAACCAGCTCTATCCTGGCTGAAACCAGGACACCCTCCAACCCAGGAAGTCCTCCCGGATCAGAGACAGATACCTCCAGGACGGCTAGAATGGCATTCCTCTCATAGAGACTTCCTTCGGGGAGCTAGAGAGTCACCTACGATGCCAGGATTCCTGCCACATCGCGGAGGCACGCCTGCAAAACATCGAGAGTGGTGGTCAGGTCACAGAGACGCTGTTCTGGTGGGTAGAGAATCCCCTCGGATCCCAGAAGTCATCAGGCATCATAGACACATACCTCCGGCACAGCCAGAGTGGCGTTCCGGTCAGAGAGACTGTTTTCCCTTGGCTAGAGAGTCCCCTCTGATCCCAGAGCTCCTCCCGGATCTTTGACACGTATTTCTGGGACAGCTAGAGTGGCGTTCCGCTCATCGACATGGTGCTCCCGCGGTTAGAGAGTCACCTCCATTCCCAAAGTTCTGCCGGATCACGGGGATGTACCTGGGGAATGGCTAGAGTGGCAACCCAATCGTAGAAACGGTGTTCCATCAGTGAGAGACCCTATCCCAGACGTGCTCCGTGATCATGGAGACAAATCCTGGGATGGCTACAGGTGTGTCCTGGACAAAGAGACTGTTGTTGCGGTGACTACAGAGTCAAAAGAGACCGAAAAGTGGTGGGAGGCTGGAGGGGAGGTAGAGGCCCGGAAAACGTGGAGGCCGCAAAGGGGTGGGAGGCCGCAAAGGGGTGGGAGGCCGCAAAGGGGTGGGAGGCTGGAGGGGAGGTAGAGGCCCGGAAAAAGTGGAGGCCGCAAAGGGGTGGGAGGCTGCAAAGGGGTGGGAGGCTGCAAAGGGGTGGGAGGCTGGAGGGGAGGTAGAGGCCAGGAAAAAGTGGAGGCCACAAAGGGGTGGGAGGCCACAAAGGGGTGGGAGGCCACAAAGGGGAGGTAGAGGCCAGGAAAAAGTGGAGGCCGCAAAGGGGTGGGAGGCCGCAACGGGGTGGGAGGCCGCAACGGGGAGGTAGAGGCCAGGAAAAAGTGGAGGCCGCAAAGGGGTGGGAGGCTGCAAAGTGGTGGGAGGCTGGAGGGAGGTAGAGGCCCGGAAAACGTGGAGGCCGAAAAGGGGTGGGAGGCCGCAAAGGGGTGGGAGGCTGGAGGGGAGGTAGAGGCCAGGAAAAAGTGGAGGCCACAAAGGGGTGGGAGGCCGCAAAGGGGTGGGAGGCTGGAGGGGAGGTAGAGGCCAGGAAAAAGTGGAGGCCACAAAGGGGTGGGAGGCCGCAAAGGGGTGGGAGGCCGCAAAGGGGTGGGAGGCCACAAAGGGGAGGTAGAGGCCAGGAAAAAGTGGAGGCCGCAAAGGGGTGGGAGGCCACAAAGGGGAGGTAGAGGCCAGGAAAAAGTGGAGGCCGCAAAGGGGTGGGAGGCCACAAAGGGGAGGTAGAGGCCAGGAAAAAGTGGAGGCCGCAAAGGGGTGGGAGGCCACAAAGGGGAGGTAGAGGCCAGGAAAAAGTGGAGGCCGCAAAGGGGTGGGAGGCCACAAAGGGGAGGTAGAGGCCAGGGAAAAGTGTAGGCCGCAAAGGGGTGCGAAGCCGCAAAGGGGTGGCAGGCCGCAAAGGGGTGGGAGGCTGGAGGGGAGGTAGAGACCAGGAAAAAGTGGAGGCCGAAAAGAGGTGGGCGGCCGCAAAGGGGTGGGAGGATGGAGGGGAGGTAGAGGCCAGGAAAAAGCAGAGGTCGAAAAGGGGTGGGAGGCCGGAGGGCAGCTAGAGGCCAGAAATAAGTGGAGGTTGATGGCGTGTCGTAGGCCACAAAGATGTGCAAGGCCAGAGGGTAAGGAGAGGCTAGAGAAACGTGGAGGCTGAAAATCAGTGGGAGACTGGAGGGCAACTAAGGACAGAAATAAGCGGAGCCTGAAAAGGGATGGAAGGCTGGAGTGTCTCCCGCATCATAGAGAAGCTGCATCCGGGACGGCTCGGGTGGCATTCCGCTCGTGGAAATGGTGTTCTGGCACCTACAGAGTCCCTTCCGCTCCCGCAAGTCCTCTGGGATTAGAGAGACATACCTCCCACAGGGCTAGAGTGGCATTCCAGTCATAGAGATGGTGTTGCAGCGCCTGGAGACTCCGCTCTGCTCTCAGACGGCCTCCCGATCACGGCGATATACCTCCGGCATGGATAGACTGGCATTCTCATCACAGAGATGCTGTTCCGGCAGATGGAGACTCCACTGCGATCCCGGAAATCCTCCCAGATCAGAGAAACATACGTCTGGGATGGCCAGACAGGCCTTCCTATCGTTGAAAACAGTGTTCCCACAGCCAGAGAGCCCCCTCCCCTCCCAGAAGTCCAAGCAGATCATACACACATACCTCCCAGACAGCCAGCGTGGCATTCCAGCAGTAGAGGTGGTGTCAAAGCACCTAGACACTCCGTTCCAAACACGCAAGTCCTCCCGCATCACAAAGACATCCATCCAGGAGGGCTAGAGTGCCATTCCGGCATACAGGGAGGGTATTGCCATGGCTAGAGAGTCGTCTCCGATCCCAGAAATCCTCCTGCATCACGGAGACATACCTGCTGAATGGCTAGAGTGGCATTCTGGTCATAGAGCGGGTTGTCCGGCAACTAGCTGGTCACGTCCCATCCCAGAAATCCACCTCGATCATGGAGACATACATCCAGGACGGCTAGAGTGGCGTTCTGGACCATCGAGGCAGCTTTCGCACCGCTAGAGAGTCACATGTGATCCCAGACGTCCTCCCGGATCCTGGAGGCATACCTCTGGCAGGGCTAGAGGGGCATTCCTGTCATAGAGGCGGTTTTCCCACGGTTAGTTAGTCGCCCGCTATCCCCGAAGTCCTCCCGCATCATGGAGATATACATCCAGGATGGCCACAGTGGCATTCCGGCCATCGAGACGGTGTTCCAGCAGCTATAGAGTCCCCTCCAGTCCTGGAAGGCCTCCCATGTCCTGGAGACATACCTCCAGGACGGCTAGGCAGGCGTTGCGTTCATACAGGCCGTGTTCGGGGAGATAGAGACCCCGCTCCAAAGAGAGCTTTCCTCCCGCTCTATCATAGAGGCATAACCTCCCAGGCAGCTAGAGTGCCATTCCTGTCATAGAGACAGTCTTCCGGTGCTTAGCGAGGCCCCTCTGTCGTGGTTTAGCCCCAGCCGGCAACTAAGCACCACGCAGCCGCTCGCTCACTCTCCCTCCCACAGTGGGACGGGGGAGAGAATTAGGAAAAACCTCGTGGGTTGAGATAAACACGGTTTAATAGGACAGAAAGAAAGAAGGGAACAATAATGATAATACCAACAAAGGAATGTACAAGAACAAGTGAGGCCCAATACAGAAATTGCTCACCACCCCGTGATCGACAGCCCGTCCCCGAGCAGCGATTTCCGCCCCCCGGCCAACTCCAGTTTATGTACTGGGCATGACGTCGGATGGTAGGGAATATCTCTTTGGCCAGTCTGGGTCAGCTGTCCCGGCTGTGTCCCCTCCCAGCTCCCCGTGCACCCCCAGCCTGCTTGCTGGCAGGCCAGCACAAGAAGCTGGACTGTCCTTGACGGCTCAGCAACAACCCAAAACATCAGCACATTATCAACAGTTCCTCATCCCAAATCCAAAACACAGTCTCACACTAGCTTCTGTGAAGAAAACCAGCTCTATCCTGGCTGAAACCAGGACACCCTCCAACCCAGGAAGTCCTCCCGGATCAGAGACAGATACCTCCAGGACGGCGAGAATGGCATTCCTCTCATAGAGACTTCCTTCGGGGAGCTAGAGAGTCACCTACGATGCCAGGATTCCTGCCACATCGCGGAGGCACGCCTGCAAAACATCGAGAGTGGTGGTCAGGTCACAGAGACGCTGTTCTGGTGGGTAGAGAATCCCCTCGGATCCCAGAAGTCATCAGGCATCATAGACACATACCTCCGGCACAGCCAGAGTGGCGTTCCGGTCAGAGAGACTGTTTTCCCTTGGCTAGAGAGTCCCCTCTGATCCCAGAGCTCCTCCCGGATCTTTGACACGTATTTCTGGGACAGCTAGAGTGGCGTTCCGCTCATCGACATGGTGCTCCCGCGGTTAGAGAGTCACCTCCATTCCCAAAGTTCTGCCAGATCACGGGGATGTACCTGGGGAATGGCTAGAGTGGCAACCCAATCGTAGAAACGGTGTTCCATCAGTGAGAGACCCTATCCCAGACGTGCTCCGTGATCATGGAGACAAATCCTGGGATGGCTACAGGTGTGTCCTGGACAAAGAGACTGTTGTTGCGGTGACTACAGAGTCAAAAGAGACCGAAAAGTGGTGGGAGGCTGGAGGGGAGGTAGAGGCCCGGAAAACGTGGAGGCCACAAAGGGGTGGGAGGCCGCAAAGGGGTGGGAGGCCGCAAAGGGGTGGGAGGCTGGAGGGGAGGTAGAGGCCCGGAAAAAGTGGAGGCCGCAAAGGGGTGGGAGGCTGCAAAGGGGTGGGAGGCTGGAGGGGAGGTAGAGGCCAGGAAAAAGTGGAGGCCACAAAGGGGTGGGAGGCCACAAAGGGGTGGGAGGCCACAAAGGGGTGGGAGGCCACAAAGGGGAGGTAGAGGCCAGGAAAAAGTGGAGGCCGCAAAGGGGTGGGAGGGCGCAACGGGGTGGGAGGCCGCAACGGGGAGGTAGAGGCCAGGAAAAAGTGGAGGCCGCAAAGGGGTGGGAGGCTGCAAAGGGGTGGGAGGCTGGAGGGAGGTAGAGGCCCGGAAAACGTGGAGGCCGAAAAGTGGTGGGAGGCCGCAAAGGGGTGGGAGGCTGGAGGGGAGGTAGAGGCCAGGAAAAAGTGGAGGCCACAAAGGGGTGGGAGGCCGCAAAGGGGTGGGAGGCTGGAGGGGAGGTAGAGGCCAGGAAAAAGTGGAGGCCACAAAGGGGTGGGAGGCCGCAAAGGGGTGGGAGGCTGCAAAGGGGTGGGAGGCCACAAAGGGGAGGTAGAGGCCAGGAAAAAGTGGAGGCCGCAAAGGGGTGGGAGGCCACAAAGGGGAGGTAGAGGCCAGGAAAAACTGGAGGCCACAAAGGGGTGGGAGGCCACAAAGGGGAGGTAGAGGCCAGGAAAAAGTGGAGGCCGCAAAGGGGTGGGAGGCCACAAAGGGGAGGTAGAGGCCAGGAAAAAGTGGAGGCCGCAAAGGGGTGGGAGGCCACAAAGGGGAGGTAGAGGCCAGGGAAAAGTGTAGGCCGCAAAGGGGTGCGAAGCCGCAAAGGGGTGGCAGGCCGCAAAGGGGTGGGAGGCTGGAGGGGAGGTAGAGACCAGGAAAAAGTGGAGGCCGAAAAGAGGTGGGTGGCCGCAAAGGGGTGGGAGGATGGAGGGGAGGTAGAGGCCAGGAAAAAGCAGAGGCCGAAAAGGGGTGGGAGGCCGGAGGGCAGCTAGAGGGCAGAAATAAGTGGAGGTTGATCGCGTGTCGTAGGCCACAAAGATGTGCAAGGCCAGAGGGTAAGGAGAGGCTAGAGAAACGTGGAGGCTGAAAATCAGTGGGAGACTGGAGGGCAACTAAGGACAGAAATAAGCGGAGCCTGAAAAGGGATGGAAGGCTGGAGTGTCTCCCGCATCATAGAGAAGCTGCATCCGGGACGGCTCGGGTGGCATTCCGCTCATGGAAATGGTGTTCTGGCACCTACAGAGTCCCTTCCGCTCCCGCAAGTCCTCTGGGATTAGAGAGACATACCTCCCACAGGGCTAGAGTGGCATTCCAGTCATAGAGATGGTGTTGCAGCGCCTGGAGACTCCGCTCTGCTCTCAGACGGCCTCCCGATCACGGCGATATACCTCCGGCATGGATAGACTGGCATTCTCATCACAGAGATGCTGTTCCGGCAGATGGAGACTCCACTGCGATCCCGGAAATCCTCCCAGATCAGAGAAACATACGTCTGGGATGGCCAGACAGGCCTTCCTATCGTTGAAAACAGTGTTCCCACAGCCAGAGAGCCCCCTCCCCTCCCAGAAGTCCAAGCAGATCATACACACATACCTCCCAGACAGCCAGCGTGGCATTCCAGCAGTAGAGGTGGTGTCAAAGCACCTAGACACTCCGTTCCAAACACGCAAGTCCTCCCGCATCACAAAGACATCCATCCAGGAGGGCTAGAGTGCCATTCCGGCATACAGGGAGGGTATTGCCATGGCTAGAGAGTCGTCTCCGATCCCAGAAATCCTCCTGCATCACGGAGACATACCTGCTGAATGGCTAGAGTGGCATTCTGGTCATAGAGCGGGTTGTCCGGCAACTAGCTGGTCACGTCCCATCCCAGAAATCCACCTCGATCATGGAGACATACATCCAGGACGGCTAGAGTGGCGTTCTGGACCATCGAGGCAGCTTTCGCACCGCTAGAGAGTCACATGTGATCCCAAACGTCCTCCCGGATCCTGGAGGCATACCTCTGGCAGGGCTAGAGGGGCATTCCTGTCATAGAGGCGGTTTTCCCACGGTTAGTTAGTCGCCCACTATCCCCGAAGTCCTCCCGCATCATGGAGATATACATCCAGGATGGCCACAGTGGCATTCCGGCCATCGAGACGGTGTTCCAGCAGCTATAGAGTCCCCTCCAGTCCTGGAAGGCCTCCCATGTCCTGGAGACATACCTCCAGGACGGCTAGGCAGGCGTTGCGGTCATACAGGCCGTGTTCGGGGAGATAGAGACCCCGCTCCAAAGAGAGCTTTCCTCCCGCTCTATCATAGAGGCATAACCTCCCAGGCAGCTAGAGTGCCATTCCTGTCATAGAGACAGTCTTCCGGTGCTTAGCGAGGCCCCCCTGTCGTGGTTTAGCCCCAGCCGGCAACTAAGCACCACGCAGCCGCTCGCTCACTCTCCCTCCCACAGTGGGACGGGGGAGAGAATTAGGAAAAACCTCGTGGGTTGAGATAAACACGGTTTAATAGGACAGAAAGAAAGAAGGGAACAATAATGATAATACCAACAAAGGAATGTACAAGAACAAGTGAGGCCCAATACAGAAATTGCTCACCACCCCGTGATCGACAGCCCGTCCCCGAGCAGCGATTTCCGCCCCCCGGCCAACTCCAGTTTATGTACTGGGCATGACGTCGGATGGTAGGGAATATCTCTTTGGCCAGTCTGGGTCAGCTGTCCCGGCTGTGTCCCCTCCCAGCTCCCCGTGCACCCCCAGCCTGCTTGCTGGCAGGCCAGCACAAGAAGCTGGACTGTCCTTGACGGCTCAGCAACAACCCAAAACATCAGCACATTATCAACAGTTCCTCATCCCAAATCCAAAACACAGTCTCACACTAGCTTCTGTGAAGAAAACCAGCTCTATCCTGGCTGAAACCAGGACACCCTCCAACCCAGGAAGTCCTCCCGGATCAGAGACAGATACCTCCAGGACGGCGAGAATGGCATTCCTCTCATAGAGACTTCCTTCGGGGAGCTAGAGAGTCACCTACGATGCCAGGATTCCTGCCACATCGCGGAGGCACGCCTGCAAAACATCGAGAGTGGTGGTCAGGTCACAGAGACGCTGTTCTGGTGGGTAGAGAATCCCCTCGGATCCCAGAAGTCATCAGGCATCATAGACACATACCTCCGGCACAGCCAGAGTGGCGTTCCGGTCAGAGAGACTGTTTTCCCTTGGCTAGAGAGTCCCCTCTGATCCCAGAGCTCCTCCCGGATCTTTGACACGTATTTCTGGGACAGCTAGAGTGGCGTTCCGCTCATCGACATGGTGCTCCCGCGGTTAGAGAGTCACCTCCATTCCCAAAGTTCTGCCGGATCACGGGGATGTACCTGGGGAATGGCTAGAGTGGCAACCCAATCGTAGAAACGGTGTTCCATCAGTGAAGAGACCCTATCCCAGACGTGCTCCGTGATCATGGAGACAAATCCTGGGATGGCTACAGGTGTGTCCTGGACAAAGAGACTGTTGTTGCGGTGACTACAGAGTCAAAAGAGACCGAAAAGTGGTGGGAGGCTGGAGGGGAGGTAGAGGCCCGGAAAACGTGGAGGCCGCAAAGGGGTGGGAGGCCGCAAAGGGGTGGGAGGCCGCAAAGGGGTGGGAGGCTGGAGGGGAGGTAGAGGCCCGGAAAAAGTGGAGGCCGCAAAGGGGTGGGAGGCTGCAAAGGGGTGGGAGGCTGGAGGGGAGGTAGAGGCCAGGAAAAAGTGGAGGCCACAAAGGGGTGGGAGGCCACAAAGGGGTGGGAGGCCACAAAGGGGTGGGAGGCCACAAAGGGGAGGTAGAGGCCAGGAAAAAGTGGAGGCCGCAAAGGGGTGGGAGGGCGCAACGGGGTGGGAGGCCGCAACGGGGAGGTAGAGGCCAGGAAAAAGTGGAGGCCGCAAAGGGGTGGGAGGCTGCAAAGGGGTGGGAGGCTGGAGGGAGGTAGAGGCCCGGAAAACGTGGAGGCCGAAAAGGGGTGGGAGGCCGCAAAGGGGTGGGAGGCTGGAGGGGAGGTAGAGGCCAGGAAAAAGTGGAGGCCACAAAGGGGTGGGAGGCCGCAAAGGGGTGGGAGGCTGGAGGGGAGGTAGAGGCCAGGAAAAAGTGGAGGCCACAAAGGGGTGGGAGGCCGCAAAGGGGTGGGAGGCTGCAAAGGGGTGGGAGGCCACAAAGGGGAGGTAGAGGCCAGGAAAAAGTGGAGGCCGCAAAGGGGTGGGAGGCCACAAAGGGGAGGTAGAGGCCAGGAAAAACTGGAGGCCACAAAGGGGTGGGAGGCCACAAAGGGGAGGTAGAGGCCAGGAAAAAGTGGAGGCCGCAAAGGGGTGGGAGGCCACAAAGGGGAGGTAGAGGCCAGGAAAAAGTGGAGGCCGCAAAGGGGTGGGAGGCCACAAAGGGGAGGTAGAGGCCAGGGAAAAGTGTAGGCCGCAAAGGGGTGCGAAGCCGCAAAGGGGTGGCAGGCCGCAAAGGGGTGGGAGGCTGGAGGGGAGGTAGAGACCAGGAAAAAGTGGAGGCCGAAAAGAGGTGGGTGGCCGCAAAGGGGTGGGAGGATGGAGGGGAGGTAGAGGCCAGGAAAAAGCAGAGGCCGAAAAGGGGTGGGAGGCCGGAGGGCAGCTAGAGGGCAGAAATAAGTGGAGGTTGATCGCGTGTCGTAGGCCACAAAGATGTGCAAGGCCAGAGGGTAAGGAGAGGCTAGAGAAACGTGGAGGCTGAAAATCAGTGGGAGACTGGAGGGCAACTAAGGACAGAAATAAGCGGAGCCTGAAAAGGGATGGAAGGCTGGAGTGTCTCCCGCATCATAGAGAAGCTGCATCCGGGACGGCTCGGGTGGCATTCCGCTCATGGAAATGGTGTTCTGGCACCTACAGAGTCCCTTCCGCTCCCGCAAGTCCTCTGGGATTAGAGAGACATACCTCCCACAGGGCTAGAGTGGCATTCCAGTCATAGAGATGGTGTTGCAGCGCCTGGAGACTCCGCTCTGCTCTCAGACGGCCTCCCGATCACGGCGATATACCTCCGGCATGGATAGACTGGCATTCTCATCACAGAGATGCTGTTCCGGCAGATGGAGACTCCACTGCGATCCCGGAAATCCTCCCAGATCAGAGAAACATACGTCTGGGATGGCCAGACAGGCCTTCCTATCGTTGAAAACAGTGTTCCCACAGCCAGAGAGCCCCCTCCCCTCCCAGAAGTCCAAGCAGATCATACACACATACCTCCCAGACAGCCAGCGTGGCATTCCAGCAGTAGAGGTGGTGTCAAAGCACCTAGACACTCCGTTCCAAACACGCAAGTCCTCCCGCATCACAAAGACATCCATCCAGGAGGGCTAGAGTGCCATTCCGGCATACAGGGAGGGTATTGCCATGGCTAGAGAGTCGTCTCCGATCCCAGAAATCCTCCTGCATCACGGAGACATACCTGCTGAATGGCTAGAGTGGCATTCTGGTCATAGAGCGGGTTGTCCGGCAACTAGCTGGTCACGTCCCATCCCAGAAATCCACCTCGATCATGGAGACATACATCCAGGACGGCTAGAGTGGCGTTCTGGACCATCGAGGCAGCTTTCGCACCGCTAGAGAGTCACATGTGATCCCAAACGTCCTCCCGGATCCTGGAGGCATACCTCTGGCAGGGCTAGAGGGGCATTCCTGTCATAGAGGCGGTTTTCCCACGGTTAGTTAGTCGCCCACTATCCCCGAAGTCCTCCCGCATCATGGAGATATACATCCAGGATGGCCACAGTGGCATTCCGGCCATCGAGACGGTGTTCCAGCAGCTATAGAGTCCCCTCCAGTCCTGGAAGGCCTCCCATGTCCTGGAGACATACCTCCAGGACGGCTAGGCAGGCGTTGCGGTCATACAGGCCGTGTTCGGGGAGATAGAGACCCCGCTCCAAAGAGAGCTTTCCTCCCGCTCTATCATAGAGGCATAACCTCCCAGGCAGCTAGAGTGCCATTCCTGTCATAGAGACAGTCTTCCGGTGCTTAGCGAGGCCCCCCTGTCGTGGTTTAGCCCCAGCCGGCAACTAAGCACCACGCAGCCGCTCGCTCACTCTCCCTCCCACAGTGGGACGGGGAGAGAATTAGGAAAAACCTCGTGGGTTGAGATAAACACGGTTTAATAGGACAGAAAGAAAGAAGGGAACAATAATGATAATACCAACAAAGGAATGTACAAGAACAAGTGAGGCCCAATACAGAAATTGCTCACCACCCCGTGATCGACAGCCCGTCCCCGAGCAGCGATTTCCGCCCCCCGGCCAACTCCAGTTTATGTACTGGGCATGACGTCGGATGGTAGGGAATATCTCTTTGGCCAGTCTGGGTCAGCTGTCCCGGCTGTGTCCCCTCCCAGCTCCCCGTGCACCCCCAGCCTGCTTGCTGGCAGGCCAGCACAAGAAGCTGGACTGTCCTTGACGGCTCAGCAACAACCCAAAACATCAGCACATTATCAACAGTTCCTCATCCCAAATCCAAAACACAGTCTCACACTAGCTTCTGTGAAGAAAACCAGCTCTATCCTGGCTGAAACCAGGACACCCTCCAACCCAGGAAGTCCTCCCGGATCAGAGACAGATACCTCCAGGACGGCGAGAATGGCATTCCTCTCATAGAGACTTCCTTCGGGGAGCTAGAGAGTCACCTACGAT
>NW_028113922.1:0-21161 GCF_964289735.1 Phaethon aethereus | reverse complement strand
GACCCCAGCGAGCCCAGGTACCTCAGGGCCCCCCGGGATCCCCAGCACTCCCTGGGCCAGGTGTCAGACCAACACCCCCCTCTCCTTTTTTTTCCTCCTCTGAGGGGGTCGTGCACCCCCAAACGGGGAGAATTGGGATACCCCCCCCCCCCGCCGAGGGTGTCCTGCCCCCCCGGGGCGAGGCTGGGTTTGGGACAGCACAGGGTTTCCCTGAGACCGGGCTGCCCCCGGGGGTACCGTGGGGGAGGGAAAGCGGGGGAGCACGCCCCCGGTTCCGCGAGCCCGCCCTGCTCCCCCCGCCCGCGGTCTGTCGGGGCTTTATCCCCGCGGCAGTTTATCTCCGCCCCAGGGCTAGACCCCGCCCCCAGCTCGGAGACCACGCCCCCGGCGCAGCGCCCGCCGGGGCAGCGCCCTCTGGCGGTGGCCGGACCACCGGGAGCGGCGCCTGGGGTGGCGGGTTCGAGCCCCGGTTCCGGCTGCTGCCCCGGGGAGGGAACCCCACCCGAGCACCCGATTCGGCTCATTTTGCCACAGGCTGGTGCCAAGTGGGGGCCGTAGCCCCTTCCCCTCCGGTCCAGGAGTCCGGGGGGTGTCTGCGCTCTCTCCTCTTTTTTTCCATTTGTTTCTTTTTTTTTTGGAGGGGGAATTTTTTTGTGAGAAAGAAAAAACAGTAACAAATAACAATAATGGTAGCACTAACGGTAGCGAGGAGAGAGACCGATGCAGCAAGCGGTGACTCCTCCGGAGTGACAGACACAAAACCATCTATTTTTATAAGAGAAGAAGAAAAAAACCAAAAATTAAAAAAAAAAAAAAATCCCCTGAAATCCCCTAAAACTGCCCCTCTGGAGGGAAGTTGTGGGGGGCGGGAATCTATGTGCCCTCCTGGTTGCTTGGAGGCGGGGCCAGAGGTTGTGATCCCCAAGCACGGTCACATGTTCTGGGGTGGGTCGGTGGCACTAAAATGCCATCAGGTCAAGGCAGCCAGGGGGTCCCGCTGCCCCTGAGCCTCTGGCACCCCCAAACCGGGGTGCTGTCTTGTCCACACTGCACTGTCCCCACCCTTCTCCAAATACCCCAAAATTGGCATTTTTGCCCCAACCTCCTCAGCTCGCTGGGGCGGGTGCTTTTGGTTGGCCAGTTCAAATGTTCTGGCTAAAGAAAAGGGCAGAAAAGCCCCTGAAACCCCTGACCCTCCCAACAGGCTGAGTCCCCCATAGCAGCCCCATCCTCCTCCTCATTATTATTAATTATTATTATTATTATTATTATTATCGTTGTTGTTATTGTTATTACTATTGCTATTATTATTTATTTTCTCTTCTCCGTCGGGATAATTTCTTGCTTTTCAGTGGTTTCGGTTCCTATTTATTTCCGATTCTTTGCTGGCGCTCCCCAGCCCTGGGACCCCTAGGACTCCCTCCCCCTCCTGGGTCCCCTAGAACCCCAGCCCACCCCTCCCGGGTGCTGCTTTTTGCGTTGCGTCGTGTCGTGCCCGTTTGTAGCTTCTTGTAGTTTTAACTTAATGTAAATATTTATTACTCCCCCCGCCCATGTGTGCACGTGCCCCTGGGGCGGGTGAGGGACCCAGGCATCCGGGGCCGCCTCCATCCCCCACGCTCTGACCCACCCTGGGGACCCCTGTCCCAAGGACCCGGGCATCCAGGCAGCCCCAGCCCCAGCAGGATGGGTGGGTCGAGGGGACCCCCCCGTTCAGTAGCAATAAGAGCTGCACCCCAGGGGGCCCCGCCGCAGCCCCTGCCATTTGTCCGGGCGGACCCAAGGGGGGAGAAGGCTCCCGAATGTGAGCAGGCCCCTCCCCCGCGGTGGAGCGGGGCCCCCGGAGGGGACGGGCTCCTGGCCCCCACCCCCGGACTCGACTCTTTGTACTTTTCATGGCAGAAATAATAAAATATTAAAAAAAATCAGAAATTGTCGTCTGTGCGTGGCGCAGCACGGGGCAGCACCCGTCCTCCACTGCCCCCTCGTCCCTCCGAGCGGGGCCCAGGCCGCGGGCCGCACCGCGTCGCTCCGCCGCCGAGGAGGGCGCTTCCGGGCGGTCACGTGCGGCGCGGGGCACGCCGGGAGACGTAGTCTTTAGCCCCGGGGCTTCCGGGCGGTCACGTGCGGTGCGGGGCACGCCGGGAGATGTAGTCTTCAGCCCCGGGGCTTCCGGGCGGTCACGTGCGGCCCGCGGCACGCCGGGAGGCTGGGCGCCTGGCCTGTCCTCGGCAAGCGGGCGGGACGTGTCGGTGGCCGCGGGTGAGGGGCGGTGGGCGCGGCTGGGGAGGGGGATTTGTCGCGCCTCGTCCCGCCGCAAGGAGATGGGTCCCAACCCTCAGCCCCCGCCCAAGGGCGCCGCGAGGAGACCCGGCCCCTTCCCGACAGCGGCCGGCTGCCCTCGAACGCGCGTTGTTGCCCGTTAACGCAGGTGCTGGGGGTGCCTGTGCGGGGAAAGCGGCGTCTCCAGGAGCTTCTGCCGCAAGAGGGGCTCCTGCCGGGGTCAGCTGCGATGGACCCTGTGGGTAACGGCTGCCTGTTCTCTCCCTCTCCCTGAGGCCGTGCTGAGGACTCGGTTGTCTGTTACTCCCCGGGACTGTTGTCGACTGCATTTGCCTCAGGTTTGTGCGGCCTTTCTCTGTTCGGCCTCGTTCTTCTGGCAGTGTGGGCGACTGGGGACTGGTGGACACTTACTGGCTTTGGACCGGAGCTGCTGTGGGTGAAATTGAAGAGACTGGAAAAAGGTAAAGCAGCTGGAGAATGAAATCAAGGGAATTGAGCCAGAAGGTGCCTCCAGCTGCAGACGAGAGACAGACAGCCTTTCTTGGAGTAGTCCTCAGCAGACCAGGTTGCTGACATGCACCCCAGGGTCTGTATGCATATCCAAAAGCACAGTATGGCCGTACGGAAGGTGTGTGTGAGTGTAAGGTTGTGTATCTAGGAAGCCTTGTGTTGCAAGAGCTATGAGACACCACTGTGTTCTCTTAGGTGGAGGACAATCAAGCGACTGGAGCTGCAGAAGAGGAAGGGGGAGAGAGAGGGAAAGAGACAGACAGAGAAAGAAGCATCTGAACTGGAAAATTCTGTGGGAAGTGCTGAAAGAAGGCTCTACGGTGAGTCCCAGGCCCTCAGGGCCATGTCCCACTCATCTGCATCCTGTCATCGCAAGCCTGCCTTCGTCCCTCGTTGTGCCTCAGAGCTTTCTTTTGCGCCCCTCACTCCCTTTGGACCTGTTTAGTCTCCTTGGGACCCCTCCTGAGGCCGCCTTTGTGCTGCAGAGCATGAAGGGCCATTGAAGTTGCCTCTGTTCTGCCTCTGGCCCACTGAGGACACGTGTACTCTGCTTAGATCCCTTCCAAGTTCCTCGCCGCATCCCCAAGCCTTCTTTGGTCTCTCTGGTCCTTTCTTGTCCCTGCAGTGCACTTCGAGCCCCTCTTGGTTTCTTCAGATCCCCTCCTGAGGCCTTCCTTGTGTTCTGAAGCACTTCTTCTCCCCTCTCTCTCTCTCCCTGGGCTCATGTCAGGCCTCGAGCCCTCCCATTACCTCTGTCCTTTGCTCCAGAAGCCATCTGAGGGTCCCATTGTGCCCCAGAGCCTTCTGCCCGTCACAGGAGTTCTGGGATGCCTCACGGGCGCTGCTGCATTGCGCTGTGCTCAGGCATGTGGCGTGGAGGAACACCCCTCTCCCTGCCCTCTGCTCAAGCTGGTGGCTGGGTCCTCCCAGGTGAGCAACTAGGCCAGGGTGCCTGGGCTGCTGGGTGTGGGGCAGAGAGGAGGGACTGGGAGCAGGACACGAAGGACCACAAAGGTGAGAACCAGTTGCCCAGGATGCTTGAGGTGGGCAGTGACTGGAGAGGAGTGGCAGGAGCAGGGCAAGTGGGGTGGGAGGTGCGTTATCAGAGGCAGTGCTGCGGGGAGGAGCAATTTCTGCCTGTCCTCTGGAGGGAAAAGCTATGTCAAACCTGTCCTTGAGAAATACTCGCTGTTTGCTATTCAGGTTACAAATCTGCATGACTTCCTGAGAATGGTTGCGTGTATGTGGTGTTGCAGGTCAGAACTGCCTGGGCAGGGATCCCCATGTTGCGTGCCGAGCCTGCGAGCAGCCTGTGGAATCAAAGTCAAGGATGAGTTCTCAGAGGTAAGAAACTTTCAGGTTGCTCCCCTCAGGACCCATCTATATGCCTCTGGGCCCCTTACGAGCTTTTGATTTGCTACGTCATTCCCTCAGAAGCTAGTTTCCTTCTAATTCCCATGTGATTACTGTGCTTGCCTTTTGGACCCTGCTGGGCTCTTTGGTAGCATCAAGGTGCCTGTTTCTTCTTTTGCTCCATTAAATCCCCTCTCTGGTTCCCTCAAAACTTCTCCATTTGCTTTTGGTACATCCCAGAGCCCTTGTCTTTCCCTCTTGTCGCCTCTCAAGATCCCTTTGTTTGCCCCAGTCCCTTCAGAACTCCTCTGACTTCCATCTGTTCCTCTCCGGACAGCTGGGCTTGTCTTTTGGGGCACCCAAGAGCCCCATGTTTACCTTCCTCGTACTGCCAGAGCCCCTCCCCACTCTGTATTCGTGTTGCTTGAGGACCTGCCTATATGCCTATCTTGTACCCCAAAGACCTCTGTTTGCCTTTCTCATGATCCAGAGCCCTTCGGGTGCCCTCCAGTCCCTGCAGGACCTCTCCATTGGTCAGCGTGCCCTGGAGCCATCCTTTCGTCTTTGCGCTGCAGGCACCTCGATAAGCTGCCCGATTCCCTCCGTACCTTTCGTGTGCCCTCCTTCCCCTCGGGTCCCCTCCATTTTCTTTCCAGGCACCTCGGAGCCCTCTGTACACCTAGTTCTCTCAGAATCGATCTGTGTGCAAGAGGTCTCGCCAAAACTGCTGGCCTTTGTTTTGTTCCAGCACCTCCAAATTGCCTTCTAACCTGCTGAGGAGTTGTCTGGTTCCCTTAAATGCTCATCTACCTCTTTGTGTTTCTGGTGCACCCCATATACTTCTGTTTCCTTTTGTTGTACCTCACAGTCCCTACAGTCACACTTCCCAAGTCCTTCCTTTGCCCCGCAACCTTCTCTTACCTCTGTAGCCCTCTTTGGGCTTCTCCAGTCCCTCAGGACCCCCTCCTGCATCCCTCACTGTTCGCCAGAGCATTTTATTGGCCCTCTGACCTGTCTAGAACCCTTCTGTGGGCTCTCTAGCCCCATTCGAACCCCCTCAGAACTCAGGCTCAGAACCATTCCTAGGGCATTGATTGCGCCCCAGGGCAGCCTTTTGCTCCTCTAGTCCCTCAGAACTGCTCCCGAGGCCATCATTAAGCAGCAGAGCACTGTATCTGCCTCCTGCGCCATCTAGGACCCCTCTCTTCAAACTCTAGACCCCTGAGAACCGCTGTACTCTGCTCAGATCCGGTCCCGAGGCCTTTGGTGTCCCCCAGAGCTGCCTTCTACCTCTCTGTCCCCCTCAGAATGCCACTGCGCCTGTCACAATGCCTTTTGAGGCCTTCATTCTTTTGCATAGCCCTCTTGTCAATCTGTAGCCCCCTTTGAACCCCACTAGTCCCCTCAGGGCACGCTCTTCTTCCTCTAAGCCATTCTAGGATGCTGCTATACAATCCCTCGCTTCTTGAACACATTTGTGCATTGCACAAATTTAGATCATCATTGTGTCCCTGAGCCCTCTTTTGTCCCTCTGACCCCCACAGGCCTCCTCTACTCCCGGCACAGTCTGTGCTGAAACATTTCTTGTGCCTCACAAGCCCACTTTTAGCACTGTAGCAAACTGTGCAACTCTCTTGTTCCCTCAGATCCCCTCCACAGGCTTTCTTTGTACCTCGGAGAGCTCTTGTCTTCATCTTTGCTTCCAGGATGACTCCATTTAGTCCCTGGCCCCTTGATGACATCTGTAGTCTGTTCAGATCCCCTCCACAGGCTTTCTTTGTACCTCAGAGAGCTCTTGTCTTCATCTTTGCTTCCAGGATGACTCCATTTAGTCCCTGGCCCCTTGATGACATCTGTAGTCTGTTCAGATCCCCTCCAGAGTTCTTTCTTCGCATCCCCATGCCTTCTTTGGTCTCTCTTGTCTCCACAGAACCCCCTCTATTCCCATGGCAATGAATCCTGAGACCTTCCTTGTGCTCCACAGCCCTCTTTTAATTCTTTAGCAAACTCGTCCCAGTAAAATTAATTACCTACCCGGTCGCATCGCCAGTGAGATGGACGAAGTTGCAGTAGAAGGGCGGGAAACGTCAGTATAAGTCTAAATGTTGGCTGGCATAAGTGGAAATGTCGACATAATGATATATATGAAACCCTATGTATAGAAAGCATTTAAAAACTCACCCCCCTCCAGTATCTCTCTATTTAAAATATAAAAGCGGTTTCAAAAACTGCCCCTTTTCCCATCCCAGTTTGGGGCAAATTCCCCCAAATGGGGACTTTCCCCTGTGGGGCCACGCACACAGAGCGGGAGCTGCTGCCACAGCACAAAAATACCCTGAAAACCCTGATTCTGGGTCTGCAATGGGGGGGGACGGGACCCAAACCAAAAACAGTTTGGGGGAAAGTACCCCAATTTGGGGCTCCCAGAAAAGCCAAATCTGCCAATTTTTACACTGTGGAAAAGCGCTGAAAAACCCCACAATTGAATATTTTGGAAAAGGAAAAAACCTCCAATTTTTACATTATGGAAAAGCAAAAAAGCCCCCAGTTTTGGGAAAGTTTGGTGTGAAACGCTGGCAGTTTGAAGGGCATCACTGGGGATTATCCGGTGTGGATCAGTTATCCAGAGTAGATTATCTGTTGCGGGTTATCCCAGGTGAGTTATCTGTTATGGATTATCCTCGGTGGCCTCCCGTCCCGGTGGAGGTCATCCCCACGCATGTTCCCCCATGCACATTTCTACCCACGCATATCCCCCACCATGTCTATCTCCCCATCCTGTCCCCCTTGCTGTGTCTCTCTGCCCGCAAATGCACTCCACCAAAATGTATCCCACACGAGGTTTTTTGTGTCCATCTCTCCTCTCCTTCCTTTCCCTCTGTCCTGCTCCCCGACCCTGTTTTTTTTTTCTACCATGTCCCTGCAGGGCTCCTCATTGTTGTTGGTTTGTTTTTGTTTTTTTTTTCCCTACTGATTTCTCCATCTCATACCCTTTTCCCTGTATCTTTCTTTCTTCGCTGCTCAGTCCTTGTCCCTCATCTTGTTTTCTTGTATTGCGTTTTGTCTTCCATTGCAGTGCTTCACGTTGTATTTGGTTTTAACTGTGATCTATGAGTATGTTGCACTGTATGGCATTATATTTGCATGTGCGTTTGTATACGGAGGGGTTAAAAGATGGAAATTTGGTCTGTAGTTGGACACTGAGTGAGAAGTAAACAGTGGGAAAACTGCAGCAGGGGGGTTAAGAGATGGACTTTTGGTCCGTGAGAACACCGCAGTTAGCACAGTGAGAAAAACAGATAGCTGGGTGAGAAGTAGATAACAGGTTGCGTGAGAGAAACCAGATGGTTTCCCACAGAGATAGGAAAGTTGAACAATACTAGGGGAGGACATGGAGGGAGAAATCCTTGCAACATCTTGCTATTGGCTTAAGCATGATTGATAGTATGCCATGTGTACAGAGCCTACGAACCAATAGAAGGGATGGCTATGGCGTGTGCAGTGCGCCTGACCAGCGGGCACATACGCCATAGGCTCCCTATGCTGAGAGTCGGCAACAGAGGTGTGTTTCAGCACTTGCTGGTCACGTGTGTTGAAACCTGCTCCTCTGCAAATGTATAAATACCGGGATTTTCCTGAAGAGCAGGGGGATCGACGTATGGTGAGGCCACCATTGCCTCCATGGGGATGCCCACATAAAGCTGGCACTTACCAACTACTGGGCTGAGCGCGCGGCGCAAGGCGACACAAGAATATATGGATGGCCCATCTTCCTCACAGTCCTCGGGTTGGTAAGACAATTGCTTTGCAAGATACCCTTAGTGTAACGCATGCTTGTAGTTAATAAAACGCTTGCTTTTCCCCTTGTAGTCTGTGTATATGTGTCTAGCCTTCCCGGGAATCCTCGAAATCACCCTAGGACAGCATTGCATGCTCTGTTTATGTCTATTGTCTATGTCCATGCAGAGCCAACATAGAGGGTTTAAATGACTTTGAGGTCTCTGTGCATGTGGGTAGGAGTCGAGCAGATCACAATTGGATTGTGAGGTAGCATGGGGTAAGCCAGTAACTCAGCAATGGTTTAACTAATGTTTTTGCAGGCACCTTGCGGCAAGCCTATAGAAACGGTGGAGGCATCGAGGTCCAAGGAGCAAGCATCAAGAATAGATCATGACTCATGGCACTGAAAGCTAAGTGGCGTGGTGAAAATCTGTGCGTCGTGGAGACCGTGCACATCTAAATATTGGCATAATGGGAGGGTAGTCTGTGGTAAGTCACCCTCATACAGGTAGAGGAAGCGATATGTGTTGAGATGTGTGTGCTGGCAAAGCAGCTCTGGGATGAGCTGGTAGGGTTGTGCAGAATGTCTAGTGTGTGTTCATAAGCCTCCCTTATCTAATGTCTCGATATTTGCTTTGGCTTTGATGACTGAGGTGCCTCGGGCATACTCGCATCCTAGCACAATCATGGCAGCAATCCGTCGTGCATACACAGGCTCGAGTTGTCAGTGCAGCTCTTTGCAGCGTGACAGAGAACTGTGATGCTGCTGGTCTGGTTTAGCATGGTAGGTGCTTTTGGCCAGTCTTTCTCATGGCTCTTGCTTGGGCTTTGCCATCAGGTCTTGTCTCTGACTCTCTTTCGCGAGAGTTCTTCTGGGGGTTTATTGCCTGTGTCACTGTAGTCTTAAGTCTTTTGGGCCATCTTTGTCTCCGTGGGCCATGGTGTTCTCGCATGGCAGACTATGCTGGGGTTTCGGTGCCCTGCATCCTTGGCACTCTTGTGCTTACTGTCAGGCTGTGTCTTTTGGCCTGGCATTAAGTCTCCCCTGTGTGGTACTCTAGCACCTGTAGGTAACGTTTGTAGGGTGTACGTATGTGTCTATCTGAGGTGGAGCTGCATTGCCTGTGTGTGTGGCAATTCCTGTCGGGGTGGAAGAGTCAAAGCAGGGGAGGGTAATCTGTTGATTAGCAGGGCCTGTTTGGGTGGAGGTTGTATGGCCTGGTTTTGGGGGTAGCCAGTAGCTATCGGCAAGCGGGCCGTGGAGTCTCTCACGTAGTGTTTTGCAGGCGACGCGGATCCTCGAGCGACTCATGGCACAGTGTACAATTCTAAACAAAGAGAAGCGGGCGTGTGTAACGAAGCATCTTTCTCAGCTTCCAGTTATGAAGGCTGATGCTATGGAATTGGGTGGAGCGGCAGGTCTGGGGTTGATCTGTCCTTGTGGCAGGTGGGTGGCAAAATGGATGTGTTCTGAGCGAGCGGTGGAATGAATGGATGTTGAATGAGTGTTAGTTTCTGAATGTGTCTAACCTTGTGTGCATGGATTTTTTATTTCAGGTTATATTTAATGTAGAGATAGGAAATTATTGTTTTTACTTTAATAAAAAACCCCAGCTGGGAGACTTGGGTCTGGTTGGGGGTCTGACTAGATGGCCATTGTTGAGGAGGACCAGATTGTGAAGCCGGTGGGCCTGTGTTTTGCATTAGTAGGGTTGTAAAGTCTTCTGATGGGTGGTGCAGTTTGTGATGTAATGTTGTTTTTCAATTGTTATTTTCGTGTGCACGTGTGGAAGTCAGGAGCCCGTTGAGACAAGCGGAACTTGCTTGCTTTCTGTCCGAGAACGCCAATTGCGGAGATGATGTTGCCTCAAAGAGGAAAACCGACACATGTAATGCGATAGATTGAGTTCCTAATGGTAATGGGAACTGTGGAAGACACTGTAGCCACTACGTAAAGAATCAGGCACTAAACAGTTGAAACTACTATTACGGTAACGATGAATTTTTAGAGGTTAAATGTATGTATAGAAAGTATGAGTAAAAAGTGAGTAAATGTAAGGGTAGCAACTACTTGGATGAGGACGAAACTATTTTTATCATAATAGTACAAGTACATTGTCAAACTGAAATGTAGATGCAGTTGTTGGAAGACTTACCAGGAATCAGTAATGGACCAACTGAAACATAAAACAGATTTTAAAAAAATCACTACAGGTGGTAATGGATCTCAGTCAAAATCACTGAAGTAACTGAAAAAGCAAATGGAAGTACACAGCTAAGAGGGTGTCTTTCATGCCCATAGGTAAACAGAGCTGTTGGAAACAAAAACAAAGGAGAAATTTTACAGGCATAGTCAGCTCTCACTTGGGACTATAAAAGAAACGAAAATAAATTTCGTAAATGATCATTGTAAATGAATAGGCATCTGAGAGTGAGCTGTCAATATCTATAGGTACATGTAACTGTCGACAGCTTAAAAGAAAGCATGGGCATTACTGTCTCCAAAGTAGACCTAAAGTAGCTGTCTAAAGGGGTTGTTTAAGAAGTTTGAGTAGGTTTAAAGAAATGTAGACTACTACGTGAGCATAAGCGGTGTCCCAAGAAAACACTGATGTTAGACAATAGTGGGCATGAATTATGTCAGAGTAGTAGTATAAGGAAAAGAACATTCAATCTTCATTGCTTAGCTTGATAACACGGATGGGTGAAGTTACCTTACCTGCTCCAAGAGAGTTATGGTAGTTGAATTACTCTTTCTTAGGGGTCTAAGGTATGTAGGAAAATGCTGACTTAATAAAGCTTTAATAAAGATTATTTTGCTCTCTTGTGTCTCGCTGTCTGTCTTTGAATTTTTTTCCTCTGTGTGTGTATGTTTTGTCTTAGAGGCAGAGTTTCCTTTGTTGGTCTCTGGTTTTTGTCTATAATTTTGATTTTCTTTTTGGTGTCTGTCAGTGTGGGTTTATCTGTCTTTTTGTCTTGGACTTCAGTTTTTTGTGTGTATGCCTTGGATTTTTTTTTTGGTTATTGCTGTCTAGCTCAAATGTTACTTAGCAGCAGTAGAAAATGGTATCTCCCTGGGAGAAATTATTCATTTACATTGTCCTGGTTTCAGCCAGGATAGAGCTGGTTTTCTTCACAGAAGCCAGTGTGACACTGTGTTTTGGATTTGGGATGAGAAACTGTTGATAATGTGCTGATGTTTTGGGTTGTTGCTGAGCAGTCAAGGACAGTCCAGCTTCTCGTGCTGGCCTGCTAGCAAGGAGGTCGGGGGTGCACAGGGAGCTGGGAGGGGACACAGCCGGGACAGCTGACCCAGACTGGCCAAAGAGACATTCCCTACCATACGACGTCATGCCCAGTACATAAACTGGAGTTGGCCGGGGGGCGGAAATCGCTGCTCGGGGACGGGCTGTCGATCGCCGGGTGGTGAGCAATTGCTGTATTGGGCATCACTTGTTCTTGTACATTCCTTTGTTGGTATTATCATTGTTGTTTCCTTCTTTCTTTCTGTCCTATTAAACCGTGTTTATCTCAACCCACAAGGTTTTTTTCCTAATTCTCTCCCCCACCCTACTGTGGGAGGGGGAGTGAGCGAGCGGCTGCGTGGTGCTTAGTTGCCGGCTGGGGCTAAACCACGACATACATTTAAGAAAAACCCAACAAATTGCTCATAGGGTACACGCCATTTTCTATTGCTGCACCAGACTTTTAATTTTCTATTTATGCAGTGTGTATATATCACATGTACAGTAATACATATAATTGCAAGTAATCTACAACTGAAACAGACCATCGTAATCATGAATTGATTATGCAAATTATTCAGTTATGCAAACGAGGCACAATTTTTCCCCACCACACATAACCACTGTCAACTCTAAAATGCTAAAACAAAACACACCAAACAAACAAAAAAAAAGTATATGGCCCATAAATAAACCCAAATTAACTACCACTAAAAACCCCATTAAAACACCACACAGCATCCAGACCACCCCACACCTTTTAATTCTGGATGATAGACTATAGTCTCCATCGTATGCAAGGCCTACAACATCACCAGAAACAGACCGCTACGATCCATACATGAATCTCCATGCTCCTGGACTCGTCCTGCAACCGGAAGTGACTGTTGGACCACCAGAAATACTTCTCTAGGACCAAAATGCCACTCTAGCGGTCCCAGAGGTATGTCTCCATGAGCGGCTGGAACATCATCTCTATTATCAGAACACTGTGCTGGAGGTAGGAATCCATGATCCAGGGGGACTTCTGGGATCGGAGGGGACACTCTAGCTGCTGGAAGACCATCTCTATGACCAAAATTCAACTCTAGCCTGTTCAAGGTATGTCTCCATGACCCAGGAGGACTTCTAGGATGGGAGGGGACTCTCTAGCTGCTTGAATGCAGTCTCTATGACTGGAAGGCCACTCTAGCTGTCCCAAAGGTACTGCTCTATTACCCGGGAGGCACTCCAGCCTCCAATACCTTTTTGGCCTCAAGCTTTTTCTGCCTGCTACTTGCCCTCCAGTCTCCCACCCCTTCTCAGCCTATGCTTTTTTCTGGCCTCTACTCACCCTCTTTGGCCGCTACTTCTTCTTGGCCTCCAGCATCCCACTTCTGTTAAGACTCCCACCCCTGTTTGGCCTCCGCTTGCCCTCCACTGTCCCACCCCTGTTCCACATCTGCTTACTCTCCGGCCTCCCACACCTTTTTGGCCTTAGTTTTATTTAGCCTCTACTTGCCTTTGGGCTTCCCACCCCTTTTCAGCCTCGACTTTTTTCCGGCCTCTACTCAACCTTCATCCTCCCACACCTTTTTTGGCATCTCACCTTTTTTTGGCTTCCACTTTTTTCTGGCCTCTAATTGCCTTCTGTTCTCCCACACCATTTCAGCCTCCACGTTTTTCTGGCTTCTAATTAACCTTATTTTTGGCCTCTACTCACCTTCCATCCTACCATACATTTTTGGCTTCCACTATTTTTTGGTCTCTACTTTTTCTGGCCTCGGTTTGCCCTCCAGCCTCTTACACCTCTTTGGCCTCCCACCTCTTTTGACTCTCTAGCCACCGGAATACTGTCTCTAAGTGCCAGAACACAGTCTCTATGTCCGGAAAGCCACTTTAGCCATTCCACAGGTATATCTCCATGACACCAGAAAACTTCTTGGATCGGAGGTGAATGTCTCGCCATTGAAACACCATCTCTATGACTGGAAGGCCGCTCTAGCCATCTAGGAGGTACGTCTTCATTATCTGGGAGGACTTGTGGGATTGGAAGTGTCTCTAGCTGCGGAAAACCGTCTCTATGGTCCAGAACGCTACTGTAGCCATCCTGGAGGTATGTCTCCTAGGTCCGAGAGGACTTTTGGGACTGGAGGCGACTCTCTAGCCATTGGAACACCATCTCTATCACTGGAACGCTACTCTAGCCATCCCGGAGGTACTTCTCTGTGATCTGAGTGGACTCCATGGCCGTCTGTTTTCTGTGTTGTAGTATGTTTCTGTTTGGCATCTGGTACCCCAAAGATGCCTGTTGTTGGCTTGGATCTCCTCTTCAGTTTCTCAGAGGAGGCGATAGCTTTCATCTATTTTTATCAACACATCTCCCGAGGTGTTTTTTTGTTGGATTTTGTAATTTAGTTTTGCTCTAGCTAATTTGGTGTTGATTAGGCTGCTTTATACAGTTTCTGATAAATTTCTCATATTTCTGTGGTTTTTTGTTGTCTTTTGTCCTTCGGGACCCATCTACTTTGGAGAGGCCGTTGAGGTGACTCTGAATCGTTGGTGATTTACAGTAGATAACGTACTTGGCAGCTGGAGATATGTTTGAGAGTGGATTCTTAGAACAGGATCCGATTCTGTGTTACAGTTTGGTCCTATCCGGAATATAGTTCTGGTAGAAGTTAGGTAGTGTGAAATATGTTCTTCTGATTCGTGTGATGAAGTGTAACCTTCCGTACTTTTATGGATTTCTCCTGCACCATAAAAAGGGGTAACCTGTTCGGCCTTTCCCACCAAAACTTTTATTTTACAGGAGAAACTTAAACTACTTTGCTGGTATATCAGCTCAAACCAATTTGACCACTGACTGCATAGTATTGTGTAAAGAGAAACTTGTAAAGTGCATGCATAAAGTTTGGGGTCATCCTGGGGGCACGCCAAGGAAGATTCGAGAAGACTCCAGAATGAGAGGAGGGCATGTGCCGAAGAAGACACGCCTATTCATGAATATGTATTGGCAGACAGGATATAAACCAAGAACAGGAACTGTACCGCGTGCGTCTTGGTGGAGCAGAGACTCCCGGCGCACCCAGCACTGTTTGCTTGCCTCTATTTGCTTAACCAATTGTAAACTTAAATTGGAATCCTGTTTGGGACTCGAGCATTTATCTCAGGTAGCATATGTGGTCTTTCAAGACATGAAGTGTTACCCCATAGCCTTTTGGGTTTCTTATTGGAAACTGAGGCACATAACTTCTTTATAAAAATATTGTTATTGCATTTAACAAACTACTTTGTTATGTAGCTGAGTAGGACACCTATCTTTTTCCATCTATTCCCCAGAAAAATGAAGTTCGATTACCTACCCAGTCACGTGGCTGATGTAATAAATGCCGTTGTAGTAAAAGAGCAGGTTATCGTCATTTCCAGTAAAGGTCGCTGTCTCCGTTCGGTACTTCACGACCTGTAAATTAAGGGATAAAAACACTTGCGGCTCCTCCGGCCGCCTTTATGCCTTCTGGCGCTTGTCCCCGCCCCCCTCCCAGGGGACTGTGGGAAGGGCGGTGGGCGGGGCCCGGGGGCGGTGGGCGGGGCCCGGGGTATAAGAGCCACAGCTGCAGCAAGGAGCTCGGTGTGCTCTGGGTCTGCGGCGCTGCCCCCGGAGCCGGCGCTGCCCCCGGAGCCGGCGCTGCCCCCGGAGCCGGCGCTGCCCCCGGAGCCGGCGCTGCCCCCGGAGCCGGCGCTGCCCCCGGAGCCGGCGCTGCCCCCGGAGCCGGCGCTGCCCCCGGAGCCGGCGCTGCCCCCGGAGCCGGCGCTGCCCCCGGAGCCGGCGCTGCCCCCGGAGCCGGCGCTGCCCCCGGAGCCGGCGCTGCCCCCGGAGCCGGCGCTGCCCCCGGAGCCGGCGCTGCCCCCGGAGCCGGCGCTGCCCCCCTGTTTGGTGCAGGTGTGTTTCGGCACTTAGAGAAGCAGAGGCGTCTGAGGTAAGAGCTGCAGGACCAGCCGAGGTAAAGCGGCATATATAGTGTTCTGTGCAGCTTTCTGTTTTCTTCAGGTCAGTAATTTTGTGTTGAGTGTTTGGGGGTAGCAAGGTGGTTTAATAGCACGTGTTGTTTTTTGGGTTTTTTGTTCTAGGTGCGTTGCATTTTCCCGGAATTCCTGACTATCATGATGGGACCTTGTTGTCTTTACTGGTTTTGCTGTATGATAAGTTGTTGATATCATTTCTCTTAATAGGAGTGAAGGTGAGACTATCTAGCGGGGGTTAGGGTGAGCATCTTGTATGCATCTGAATATGTAGTTTTAGTGTTTCTCAAGAAAGGGGCAGGGCCATAAGGCATGGTGTTTTCCAGGATATGGGGCAGCTCACTGCTTTTCCCGATTGCCCACGGAGTACCCTGTTGTCCCTAGAACCATGGCAGCTTGTGGCAGGCCCCTCGCAGATGATGAGCGTCAGGACGTCACTCAATTTGTGGGCCTGTAGCAAAGCCTGTGGGAAGAAGGGAGAGAGGAGGTGCCTGCAGAATGCAGGGCACGGCTCGGAAGAGCAGCTCCCATGGAGCGGCCGATGCCGGAGGTTTGGGGGATGCGAATGCAGGGAAGGAGCTCTCGGGAAGGAGTGGGGTTCCTTCCCTGGCAGTTCAGGAGAAGAGAAGGGGTTTCTAACATTTGGGGGCAGAGGGATGGTTGGGAAAGGGAGGAGGGCTCATCAGCATTTCTCAGATTGGCTTTGCAGTTGGATTTGGGTGTTGGTGAGGCCTGTTCTGTTTTAGTCTCTCCACAGGTATGACAGTCACGAGCGACGCAGTGTAAACCATCCAGGCATCCATGTTGCAATATGCAGGGATGAATGTCAGATGAGTCTCATCTTGGAAAGCATTATGTACATGAAAATATGCCCTCCAGGACTCTGAGGTCTTTGCTTCTCTCTGCCTTTTACTTACTTCATTCCTGACTTAATTTTTGCATCCATCCATTCACTGTCCATCAGGATGTCAGAGTTACTCAGAGGCATTGACTAGGCGCTTATTTCCAGCACAAGTTGTCACTGTCTCCCCTGGGATTTCTTGGAGAACAGGATGTGTATTACTTGTGCTCATAACAATCTCCAGCCAGGGGTGTGTCTCTTATCACAGTCATGGGCATGCAAGCTTTTTCCATTATTCCAGTTTTGCCTTTTTGCTTAGGTGTCCAGTGAGGTTTGCTCTAGTAGTGGCCATGGCACTTATTCTCTCGTTGTTCTTTGTCTATTGTGTTTGTTTAGCACTGGTTTCTGTAGTCATGAGGGGTCCATTGTAGATCTTTGAGTCACTGCGTCACGCCACTGTGGTTTTTCCATCAGGCAGCCGCCACTATAATTCCCTAAGGGGCTTTGTAGGTAAGGAGGTAGTTTGTGTCATCTGTTTTCTGTGCATGATGTTGTATGTTATTCAGGTCTTGATGTTCCCACTGGGGTTTTTGTGCTAGGTGGGCACATGGGTAACCATACCGAGGGTCTCGTGTGCCTCAACTCATCAGCAGAATGCTAACTGAGCCCTTCCTGTCTTGCATTAGGTGCTCAACGCACAGATTTGTCTTGCGTGTCTCCTGTCCGAGAAGTCTACGAACGGTCTTCTCATGGCAGGGATCCAGGATGCATCAGCATATCCGCTGTTGAGCCGTTTGTTTCCACAGAGCCCTTTTCTGGGTCTACTTCTCTGCATCCTTTTGGTCTTAGGTTTTAGAGCCTGACTTCTCGCACATCCATCGTCATGGTTGCAGCTGTATCTTTTTGTCACGGGCTGTGCAGTTTGACTTGTGGGGCAGCCGTAGATTCTTCCTGGCAGCCCCTCAAGGTCTTCTCACCTAAAGGCATTTTCCCTCTGGGAGTAATTCTTCTTGCTGAGAGTCGTCTTTTTGTTTCTGGGTTAAGTCTTGTTTTGTGCACTTGTCTTGTTTGTGCGCAGTGTTAGTTTGCACATGTGTCTGGGTTGGAGCTGCTCTGCCCAGGGGCGTAGCGGTGTTAGTCAGGGAAGAGTTACAAGAAGAGTCTCCAGTTAATGTTGATATGCCTGGAATGTTTAGTTAGAGAACGTACAGTTTGCCTCAGAGCAAGTAGCCTGCAGCAGCAGCGGGCGAGGATGTCGAGGGGATGACCGGAACTATCTGGGAGAGGCTGAGTGGTAGTTGAACAGGTTGAATCTGAAAAGTGTTAAGGCTTGTACACGTATGCTTAAGGTTGGTGAGTTTTTATAATGGCAGGCTGTTATAGGAATATAGATGGGACTCCTAAATGGAAAGAGGAGCCGTGGATTTGGTAGGCTGTTTATCCGCATCTGGGTGACTTGTTTGATGTTGTTTTTTCAGATATGGAAGGGTGAGCTGTAAGAAGGTGAGTTAACACATGGTGTCAAAGGGAAGATGCAACTTGTGGCTCTGACTAACTTGCAGGTTTTGGTTTATTTTTTATTTTGAAGGTGCGAAGCATTGAGCAAATCAGGATATTGGAGTGGACTCAAGCAAGGTGAGTGATGGCTAGTGGGCTGAATTAGCAGCTGTTTTTCCGGTGGTGTATGTTGGTGAAGGTATAAGCATCCCTTGTTTAACAGGTGTTTTACCCAAGCCACAACATGTCAACCCATAAAAGGGGACTGTCAGGCAAGCAGCCTAGCTATGGGAGTGGGAGTTGGGAATTGGCGCACGCAGGCTGCGGTTTCGGGCAGTATCTCAGCACGTGCCTTATGCAGGTGCCGCATGCAGCCTCGGAGGGGTGAAGCCGTATGCTGATGAGCAGTCTGAGAAGGTGAGGCAGTTGTGGGGTCAGTATCTAATAGCAAATTATTCTATGGCAACCTGGTTAAGCATTTACCTTTTTTTGCAGGTGCTGTGTGGGCACCTTTGGAATCGGATGATCATTTGAGGTGAGCTGGGGTAGTAGCAAGGAGTATCATGGGGCTGGTGACTACTGACAAGCATTGCAGTGGCTTTGTTTCTTGTTCTCTTAGGTACCGTGGAGATAATAGCTGTAGCATCTGGCTCTGGAATGAGCAGGTGAGAAGAACATCACAGTGGTTCTCAAGAGAGGGGTTTTGTGGAAGAGCTTGGCACTTGCTGATGTGATGCTTACTGCCTCCACTATTTGCTTTTTTTATTGCAGATGATGAAGGGGGACCTGGTGACTACAGCAACATCAGTTAGCTGATGTGGGTTTTTTTTTGCTGAGGATGGATTCAGAGCCCTGTCCCTCTGAAAGCTGAGTTGAGGGACCGGGGCTGGCAGGGGATGATGGGTTGGGAATTGCAGGGAGGGGTTTTAAAGTTAGCATAGGGGTGAGGGCTGTCCCTCACTGTCCAGGCAGTCAGTCCCCTTTGGGCAGGCAAAGGGAGTGGGGTTACCCTTCAGCAGTCCAGTAGCGTGTGCCAGGCAGGGCAGCTCCAGCCTGTGTCTGTCTAGTCTGTCTTCTGTGTCTTAGAACTTCCTCAGGTCTTGGTGTCCTCATACCTCTCAGTGCTCAAGGGGCATGGCATGCATCTTGGGTGCCATCGCTAGGGTCTCAAGTGCCCGTATTCATCGGTGTAGTGCCAACTAGGTGCCACATTTCTTATGTAACAAGCTTACAAGCGTGTGTCGGTCCTGTGTCTCAGAAGTTTCTGCTGGGTTGTCTTTCACAGCAGCCTTCCAGGCTGGGTGAGCAGCTCTGCTCTCTAGGCATCCCTTTTCACAGACTGGAACTTCTTCCTGGCACCCTCATGCTCTTAGGTCTTGGATGCACAAGAAACCTGCCTTCATAATCTCAGTTTTGGCAGGAACTTCTTGTGACAGGCTGTTACATTTGTCTCTCTGGGGTTGCCGTAGAGCCTTCTCGGTCACCTTGCCCGGCAGTACCTCTGGTCCAGGAATCGTGATTCTTCTGACAGTTGTCTCATCTTTGAGTTGTGCTGTTTGTGGTATTCTGTGTCATGTTGGTCTGTACCATGTGTGTGTTTGGCATGGAGCTGCTCTGCCTGGGGTGTAGCATCAGGGGTAGGTGCAATAGCAGTAGGAGCCTATGGCTAGCATGTCAATATGCCTCGACTGTTTAGGCAAAGGTTGTTCAGTCACCCTGCACCAAGTAGCTGCTGGCAGGCTGAGTGGACAGTTGCCTCAATACTGTTTTAGGAAGATGATCGCAGGCATCTGGCAGGGGCAGTTCAATGGTGGTGGAGCAAATCGTATCTCAAAGGTGTTAAGGCCTGTTTGTGCGGGGCTTAAAGTTTGGTGGTTTTTTAAATAGCAGTGTGTAGTTGGACTCTAGATGGTAATCCTAAATGGAAACAAGACCTCCGGAACTGTTAAGCTTCATCTCTGCATCCAGGTGACCTGTTTAATAACTTGTTTTCAGAGGCAGAGAGCCAAGATGTGCACCGAAGAGCAGTGGAGGTGATGGGCGGAGTACTGTGAGAAGGTGGATTGGCACATGGCGTCAGAGGGAAGATGTGACTGGTGGCTATGTGGGTACATTGAGGTTTGTGGTTTTCTTATTTTGCAGGTGTAAGGCAATGAGCAAAGCAGGATATCGGCACCAGAGGTGGCTCAGGCAAGGTGAGCAATGACTGTTGGGCTGAAATAGCATTTGTGTTTCACGTGTCATGTTGTTGGTGAAGGCATAAGCATCCCTTCTTGGTATTTTTTTGTGGGGGTGTTGTTGGCACTTGATGTGATGGTTACTGCCACCAGTACTTGGGTTTTTTATTGCAGATGATAGAGGAACCTGGTGAGTGCAGCGAGATTGGCGTTTTGGGTTTTTTGTTGATTGATTCTGCCCTCTGAAAGCTAAGTTGAGGGATCAGGGCGGGGGAGAGGCTGGCTGGAGGAAGTGACAAAGTCGGGAACTGCCAGGAGGGGTTTTAAAGTTAGCATAGGGAAAAGGGCTGTCCAGGAAGAGTCAGTCCCCTTTTTGGGCAAAGGGAGCAGGGTTACCCTTCAGTCCAGTAGTGTGTGCCAGGCAGGGCAGTTCCAGCCCATGTCTGTTGTTGTGTAGTCTGTCTTGTGTGTCTTAGGCCTTCCTCAGGTCTTGATGTCCTCATACTTGTGTGCGCTCGAGGGGCACGGCATGCGTCTTGGGCGCCATTGCTAGGGTCTTGAATGCCTGTACTCATCAGCATCGTGGCAACTGGGTGCCGCTTTTCTTGTGTAACAAGCTTAAAGCATGTGTTGGTCCCGTGTCTCGGAAGTTTCCTCTGGGTCCTCTTTCGCAGCAGCCTTCGAGGCTGGGTGAACAGCTCTGCTCTCTAGGCATCCCTTTTTAGACTGGGACTCCTTCCCTGCATCCTATGCTCTTAGGTCTTGAAGCCAGACTTCTTTAGGCATAGGTCATCTCAGTTTTGACAGGAACTTCTTGTGACAGGCCATTACGTTCCACTCTTTCTGGGGTTGCCGTAGAGCCTCCTTGCATCACTGCTGCAGGCCTGTAGGTCATCTTGCCTGACACTGCCTCTGGTCCAGGAATCATGATTCTAGCCGAGAGCTTTTTGCCATCAGCAGGCACCTCCGTATCCCTCTGGAGAGTTTCAAGTGCATCCGCTCATCAGCACTACCCCTATCAAGCCCCTGTTATCTTGCAATGATAGCTTACTGTTTGCATTCATCTGCCCTGTGCCACATTGTAGATGTTTGAACGGTCATCTCTTGCAGTGTGGGGCTAGCTGGTGCCTGCAGCTCCACTGTTGAGAGTTCTATTTGCACAGAGCTGTCTTCTGGGCTTTCATCCCCATGTCCTTAACAGTCTTAGGTCTCAAAGCCCAGCTTCTCATGCATCCTTCATTCTGGTTTTGACATTAGCTTTCTCTCTTGGGCCACAGCCATTGCCCCTCTTTCCTGGGGCTGCTCTAAAGCATCCGCACCATTGCGGTGTCAGAGGGTTTCTCTGCCAGCATCATCGGCACAAGCCGATTTGGACTGGTCGGAGCTGGCACAACCCAGCGCAAACCGATCTGGACTGATCAGAACTGGCACAAATAGGTCTGTACAGGTTTGCGTGGGTCCATACCAGTCTGT